>NC_040030.1:15145686-15204575 GCF_000972845.2 Larimichthys crocea
GTTTTTACACTTGCGAGGGGAGAATGTCAGCCAACACGGACAGGATAAATTTGGTTTGGTAGTGCAAACGCCCTATTGAAAGTACTGATGCCGGATTGACAGGCAATGTGTCGATAAAGAGGCAGGAGGCGCGAGGGGAGGCCCAATGATCCGAGGGATGACTGCTGCAGCGATCAAAGGCTCGGTTGGACAGTGAAGTCACTATTAGAGTTCGGGTTGTGGTACGACCTGCCATCAGTCTGAGGATTGGTCTTTTGACCCTAGGGATGTAAACAACACACATTTAAAGCCCACGTCAGCGAGCTTCCAGACACCATCAGTCCCATCCAAATGTTTAAATATCAAATGATTTAAAGTGGCTGTTAAAAAAAAAAAAAAAGCTCTTTCAACTGTTTATTTTTGTTGCTTTCTTAGCTAATCGTTTTAGTTTATCTGTTTATTCTGTTGCTAAGAGTCCAGACCCTCAGGAAATTGCGATGTTGCGTTTGCAACTTCACGCAACTTCAGTGAATCCCGCGTAATTCAGGGGGTGTTGCGTTTTAAACCATTTTTCCACAACTTGGATTGAACTCGGCGAGTCAGGGACGGCCGCCGTGTGTGGAGATTCCCCTTGTGGGACTCTCCCCCCCGCGCTGGCTGGCCCCCGCGGGCGCATTTCTTCCTCCATGGTGTGCCCGCGACCGGCTCGGGGTCGGCTTGGAAAAGCTTGTGGCCTGAGTGCCGTGAAGCTTTAACAGCGCCGCCTGCCCGGGACCCTCGCGCTTCCGGGCCGGGGCCCTCCCAGTGCTCGCCCCGGGGAATGGGGCCCCCTGCCCCGCAGATTGTCGAATCGCAACTTATCGCAAACTTTCACTTCCCACCCGAACAAAAAATCGCATCAAAAATGTAAAAGGTAACCGACCGCGAACTTTCACCGCAAATTTTTTAAAAACTCATGCCAACATCAGGCATTTAGGCCGCAACTATTTTAAAAAAGGCCCGCGACTCTCCCTGGCGCTGGCCTGGCCCCGCCGGGCACATCTTCCCTCCGCTCTTGGGTGGGCTTGGAAAGGCTTTGGGCCAAGGTGGCGCCCGCTCGGCGCGGACCTCGCCGCTTTCCTGGGCCGTGGACTAGTCGTCGCTGTTCCCGCCCCCGGCGCGACTGTCAAAAAATCGCAATTATCGCAACTCTTCATTCCACCGGCAACAAATCGTATAAAAAAGTATAAAGCACCGCAACTTATCGCCCAATTTTTTCAAAAAACGCTCTGCAACATCAGGCTTTTAGGCCACAACTTATTCAAAAAAGTCTGCGAAATCCGGTGGGACTGAATAGTTAGCTAACATCTTTCAAATTTTATCTGTTGCTACTGTTTTCAATCGTCTATCCATTACATTTGCATTTGACTATTTAGAATTCCAACAATTTATTTTAATAAGTACACTTTTAAAACTATTTAAAGAAAACTCACAAATCATAACTGTTGGTTTAAGTTGTTACAAACTAACTGTTGCCGGTTACCTTAAAATCAAATGTTGTTGTTTTTTTTAAATCCGTTAGCTTCTTCATAACGATTTTTTCACGTCTCTCTTGAGGATAACCTGGTTATAGTGTCAGTTTAGGTAATGAAGCTTTTGTACGTGTAAAAAGTGACTTCAGTATTTTTTACACCACGTCTCGACTATCGCTGCCTCTTCCTTCAGTTACATCACAGTGTCACCAAAATGAGCAGATTTATTCTTCTCTCTGGGTGTTTCTTTAATGATTCATTCACTCTCTCTTTCTCTTTCTCTTGTTCCGGTCCTATTCATTCTGACACTCTGTCTGTTTTTTCTCGACTATTATTATAGGGACCAGCCTGCTTTTCTTTCCATGGCCGGTCTCCAGTTCAAACCGGTTCTATATTTTCTCACCGACAGCAGACGTGGAACGTTGGGGGCGCGATCAAGAACATCAATAGTTTTCGAATCCGAGACAAGAAGAGCAAACAAAAAGTAGCTAATGTATGAAAACAAACTCTCAGGTTTCCTGATGGGACAAGGAGGTAACACCTACCGCCAAGTGTAGCTGCTGTTAGCTCAGTTCGTTATCTGGGCTGCCAGGATTGTGATGCAGAGCACCGGGGGAGTGTTAGTGGTTTGTACCACAGACGTTTTAACCACAAGGAAGATGTGTAGTGCCAGACCAGGAGCTGGAACAACACCAAACAAACAGGTGGACACAGTCGCCACATCGATACAACTTTTAGTCAATGTTTCAAACCCGACCAGTTTCCGCCGCTGGTCCGGATAAGGAAGCGTTGCTTGTTCTATTTTTAAAACGGAAGCCCGCGTAAGCGCGGCAGAAGTGTAGTGGCCAGAACAGGAGCTGGATAATACACAAGGTTAGTATCACACGGATACGATCACGTTAGCTGCTCATTTGAAAAACTATAAATAACGCGGCAACCGTGTGATCAGAAGTCATGTAATCGAACCAATACTCGAGTACAGGCTGAAGCATTCGCCACAGTGGGATTTAACACTCTGAACCTGGAGGCACAATCACATCACATTTCGTAGTGATGTCACTAAAAAAAAAATTACACACCCCCCAAAACACCACCCAACAACAAAAAAAACACGGCGAGCAGCCATGTTCTGGTCAGCGGAGGTAACGTGAGCCGGAGACGAGACCCAAAAATAAATGGAGAAACATGAATGAACGTTACGCTCTGACCTCTACCTGTGTGTGTGTGTGTGTGGACATACTGTAATTACAAATTGCATTGCTCTAATGGCGTTCTGTGTCGGATTTACGTTCATCTGAATGGTGTTCATCAACACACACACACACTCTTCTTCTGCGTCAGCCTTTGTCTTGAATGTTAAAGAGACAAATTGATTTCAGGCAAGCAAGTGACCTCCGTGGGGTATGAAGTGCCACAAAACAAACTGCAGTTCCTCTAACGTCACTTGAGTCAGTCCCAGAAGTGAGTCATTCCATAAGTCGCCATGTCCAAATGTCCAACTTCACAGCAGAACTAAAACATGTTTACAGCCTGGTACAAAAAAACAGTTTTGTCTCTTGTAGCTAATTTCCCCGTTCATGACAACTGTACTGAGGGTGAATTTATATAACAACTCACCTGTTCACATATATTAAGGCTTAAAGTTATGCAGGGATTAGAGCGTGGACGCTTTGATTATCATATGAGTATCGGCCTCTTAACACGTTTTCCTGCTCATGGTGGAAACTGTCGACCTCTCTATCGGAAAAAGAACCATGCCTAACTTTTGTTGTGATTTGGTGCAGTATGAAATAAAGAACGATTAATTTGTGTACAGTTGGAGGAAATGTAGATTGCGTCATCCGTCTTTATAAATGTGGTCCAGCTCTCCTGTTCTCCACCGACAGTGAGCAGAGAGTGATGATGGATGCAACACGGCAGCGATAGGACGGACAGAAATCACTGACTCACTCCTGGTTTGTTCTCGTGGAGTCATTAAGTAAACAAACACAATTTGGTCTTTTTTTTTCTCAACAAGATGTGTGTCCTCAACTCTCTGTGATCTTACAGACTTTCTGATGGACAGGAAGTAAACTTGCCTCATAACTGAGCTGCCTGTTTCAGTTTTGTTTTTTGGCCAGGGCTGCCTACACCAGGGGGGTGTTAGGTTGGACGCACTGGAAGAAGAAGAGGAGGTTTACAAGGCTGTGGTGCAGAAGCCAGTGTCGTGCCAGAACAGGAGCTGCAAGGACCGGGCTCAGCAGCCTCTTTGGACATTAATGGCAGGTGGAGCATGAGAGTGAAGAGGACGTTGAACGGCAGGAACCTAAGAAGAGAAAGCTAGCCGCACAGACAACAGTAAATCATGTGGACAAACCCCGACCAACTCTCTGTGATTACAGACTTTCCTGATGTAACAGTGAAGTAAACTGCTTGCACAACTGTAGCTGCTGTTGCTCAGTTTTGTTAGCGAGCCCGCGGCCTGTGACTCAGAGCACGGGGGGAGTGTTAGTGTTTGGACCAACCGGAAGAAGAGAGGGAGGTTTACAGGTGAGCTGGTGTCGTGCAGAAAACTGGACTGGACGAACTCAAGTTAGCATCATGATCGCGTTAGGCTGCTCATTGCTAAGGCTAGAATGAACTTATCCGCCACTAGTGTTTAGCTAGAGATAACGTAGCAAGGCAAACTCCTGGTCTGCATAGAATCAGCTGACGTTATCCACACAAGACAAGATTCTGATGCATTAGCAAGCTAAAAACACATATTCAACAATATATTTCAGTGCTTTGCAGTGGACTCTGTGTGTGTTTGTTGATGTTAATGACTTGCAGTGTGGAGCTAACGTTAGCTAGTATTGCACACTGTCTGTTAGCAAGAGGAATTTGGGACCCAGACCTGGACAACACCGGGCTCAGCAGCCTCTACGGAACATAAGGCAGGGAGAAGAGAGCGAAGAAGTAGTAATATTAGTGGCTGCTGTGTCTTAGTTAGCAAATGGTTGACTCGCTTTAGTTTTTTATTCATAAGTATGTACTCAGAGCAAATACTCGAGTTAACAGCTGAACATATCACCACACAGGGATTCACAAATCACAACAAACCACATCACAAACTGAATGTCAAATTTACTTGGTTGCATGACGTTTCAAGCATAAACGAGCATGACAGCATCAGAATATGAAGCTCTGCTGAGCATGGTGCCCGACGTGTTTTTATACTAATCAAAAGATTATCACCACTTTGTTGACTCTCAGTAATAATGATGCCTTTTTCATTGAGTGGTAAAAAAAGGATTTCCAATTGTCTTCGTTCATACAGCTGTTCGTCCCAACAAGATTCAAATCTCCCTCTCATTAGCGGACACGTTTAGAAATAACTACTGTGACTCTAACGGACCACGTACGAGTGTTAAAACACATTTACTGTTGTTAGAAAGTGATCCGCCCACCGTCAGTATCAAACACCAACCATTAATCACACCAATAACTAACAGTCAGACAACCTTATCAACACGTTACCTAATGTTTGTGTAGCGTGACAAACGTTGAAGTTCAACTAAAGCTCCCTGCGTTGTCCCTTTAAGAATATGACAATGAACATTCATTACGTGTCCGTAAAAACACATCACTCTACAACACGAGATAAAGGACGTCAGACTGTCCGTCATCATCAGTTGTATTATTTTAATGTTAGACGAGTGTAAGAACACACTGTTTACTTCACCTTCTGTCGCGTGTTTGTGACGGGATTTTAGTTTTTTCAGCTGTTATCGAAATAACTTGGACTTGAAAATGTGCATTTTAAAATTCATGTTGCCCACATAGAAAGACTGGACCTATTTGAGAAATTGAGGCTATTTGATTGTCCATACCACCAAGTTTGTACCGAACACCCATGTAAACACTGTTTGTGAGTTAAACAGCATTTTAAAATTAGTTTGGTTGATGCGACGTTGTACCGGACCGTTATGGTTCAGGGGAGCTGGGGAGTCTGAAGGCAACAAGCTCCGATCTTCCAGTTCCATCTACTCTCCAACCCTCATCTATGGTCATTAGCTTTGGGTAGTGACCGTAGAACAAGAACTTCTCAGCCAGGTTGCCGGCTTAACTTAGGAGCTCGGACATCCAGATCCAGAGGAAGCTCGGGTAGAGCATCTGAATTAGCCAGCTGAGGTGGTTTCAATCTCTTATAGGTGCCTTCATGGAGGCGCCCAAACTGGAAGGAGACCCCGGATCGAGTCCGAACCTGCTGTGGGACTACATCGCCCATCTTAGCCTGGGAAACTTCTCTGGATCCTCCAGGAGAGGCTGGAATGAGTTGATGGTTGCAGAACCTGCTGCCTCCCGACAATGGACAAGCACATGTATCTACCTACAGTAGATACAGACCACGACAGACCCTAGATGCGACAGTTGAACCATGATGACTGTTGTCGTGTTTTACGTTTTCTGGAGTTCTTTTGGGCGCCTCAATGAGAATTTCTTAACACGCCGCCGTTGTGGTTCTGAATGCATCCTAAAGCAGCTAGAAAAACTCCATTCACCGCCAGGAAAGCCTGTGAGAGGGAGGAAGGAAGGTTTCTGCTCGAGTTAGAAGTGAAATAAAAGGTCACGTAAGCAGTCGGAGCAGAGGTCTCGATGGATGAAAAGGGAGGCCGAAAAACCCCTCCCTATAAGGTGCCATTTATTACAGCGTTAAAGATGTGTACATTCTGCTCGGACTGACCTTCATCAGATACTTTTAACTGAATAGTGTGCAGCTTATCTGCCTCCCACCCTCGACTGCCACAATTTCCCAACACCGAGAGAAAGATAGATTGAAGTTTTCTCGTCAGTGGTGCCCTCCCATGCTCCGATTTTCACCCCGACGCTCAGTTTGTCACTCATCTGTCTGTCTTTTTTATGTGATCTTGCCCGAAGCAAAAAACAAACCTCACAAAACACAAAGTATTCTCCTGTTTTTTAGGTATTCGCTCGTTTTTTGAGCGTTTAAACGTCTGTTTCTGCTGTGCCTTCCTGTGCTGTGGCTGCTTTACTAACCGACCTCTGCTCGACTTTCAGATCAAGCCGAGACGACACAACCGTTAATCCAGACCAATAACTAACAGTCAGACAACCTTCTCACCACTTCAACAGTTACCTAATGCTTCCTGTAGCGTTGACAAAATGGACCATCCATTACGTGTCCGTAAAAACAACATCACTCTACAAACTCTACGCTATCTCTACCAACGTTATTTTAATGTTAGACAAGTGTTATTTTAGTGTTTATGGCATTATTTTACGTTAGTAGCGCTTATTTAGTGTTAGAAAAGCGTTTTTTAGCGTTGACGAGCGTTATTTTAACGTTAGTGCGTGTTTTTAGTGTTAGACGAGTGTTATTTTAGCGTTAGACGACGTTATTTTAGCGTTGACGCGTGTTATTTTAGTGTTAGATGAGTGTTATTCTAGTGTTAGACAAGTGTTTTTTAGTGTTAGATGACGTTTTAAGGTTAGCGAGTGTTTTTTAGGTTAGACGAGCGTTATTTAGGTTAGCACGAGTGTTATTTTAGTGTAGATGAGCGTATTAGTGTTGTCGGCGTTATTTAGCGTTAGATGAGCGTATTTTAGCGTTAGCTGAGCGTTATATTTAGTGTTAGATGAGCGTTATTTTAGTGTTAGACGAGCGTTATTTTAGCGTTAGATGAGCGTTATTTCGCGTTATATGAGCGTTATTTTAGTGTTAGATGAGCGTTATTGAACGTTATTTTAGCGTTAGATGAGTGTTATTTTAGCGTTAGATGAGCGTTATATGAGCGTTATTTTAGTGTTAGATGGTGTTATTATAGCGTGATGAGCGTTAGATGAGCGTTATTTAGTGTTAGACAAGCGTTATTTAAGTGTGAGGGCGACGTTATTTTAGCGTTAGATGACTTTTATTTTCGCGTTAGATGCGCGTTATTTAGTGTTTAGATGAGCGTTATTTAAGTGTTAGACGAGCGTTATTTTAGCGTTAGATGGCGTTTTTAGTGTTAGATGAGTGTTATGCGAGGTGGCATGAGGCCATTTTGATTCGGGTTCTGGTTGCCGCCATGTTGGTGTCCTGCCTCTTCCTCCTCCCAGTTAATCTAATATCCGCAAAACGTGCATCCTCATTGGACCTGGATCCATGAGGCGAGTGCTGAATAGCCTGGTTGCTCAAAACAGCCATCTTTAACAACACCCACCTGTCAGGTCAATCAAAGCGTCCACGCTCTTAATCCTGCATAACTTTAAGCCTAAATATAATGTGAACAGGTGAGTTGTATATAAATTCACCCTCAGTACAGTTGTCATGAACGGGGAAATTAGCTACAGAGACCAAAACTGTTTTTTGTACCAGGCTGTAAACATGTTTATTTCTGCTGTGAAGTTGGACATTTGGACATGGGGACTTATGGAGACTGACTCACTTCTGGAGCCAGCCTCAAGTGGACGTTAGAGGAACTGGAAATTGGACTTCAAAGCTCTCCACGTACTCATACACGAAACCTACGTCCAGGTTTTATACGGTCTACGTTGTCACAAACGCTCTGGTGTTTCCTGCCTCATTTCCTCGTGTGCACCTTGCGATCTTCCTGTTATCTCCTCACGACATCGCCGTCGCTAGGAAGACGCAGGAAGGGGAAAAACAAGCTGAGACTGTTGACGTCTATAACTCGAGGCCCCTGGTCAGGGCTTCGGTAACGAGAGCCTGGGGACCCGATTTGAGCCTGCTGAGTGTGTTTGAGTGTTTGCAGCTGGAAGGAAACCAGCTGTGGCAATGTTAGTGTGTGTGTGTGTGCAGGTGTAGGTGTGTCAGGTTTAGTCACACACAGAAACATATTGTGGAAGTGGTAAGCTGATGATCAGCATGAACAAACCCCTCCATCCTCCATCCTCACCTCACCTTCCTTCCTCCTCTCCTCTCCTAATCGCCGGGCTAATTGACTCAGCCAGATTTGGCAACAGGCTTATGAGTGTCATTTCACACTATGACGATGATGGCGGAGGCAGCGGAGAGGGATGACCTGATCAACAAATCCAAAACACACACTCAGCATTCACCTCGGTGGATGAAACGACCTCTGAGCAGCAGATTCGTGTTTATAACGTGAAAGAAAATGTTTGATTAAAGCTGCAGGATTTAAAAATGTTTCATGTCTGACACACAGGTCAGTGTTTTTACAGCCCTGCTTTCTGGATTACTGTGTGAACTTCCCTTCATGACACCAATGCAGGTAAACAAGGTGCGTGCGTGCGCGTGCGTGTGCAGGTGTACCCACATCATGTCAGGTGTGTGTGTGTGTGCGTCCTTACCGCTGTGCGCGCTGAACCAGCGGGGTGCGATGTGCAGGGGCAAGGTGTCAGCCAGCGACCCCCGGGACCCCAGATAGAGCACCCCGTCCGTGTGGTGCCCTCCGCCCCCAGTTTCCTGGTAGCCACCGGTACCACCACCGTGCGGGGTACCGGCGGTAGTACCCCCTGACCCACCACCACCACCACCACCAGCTCGATCCGAGTCCGTCCCTCTTGGGGTGTAGAAGCCGAAGGGCACGGCGGGACTGTGCTCGATGCCCATCCCGGCTACGGAGCTCACCGAGCGGCTCCGTAGGCCCATGGTGCCGCTCGGTCGGTAGTGGCCGAAGTGGGCCGAGGGTGGCACCGCGCTGTCATCCGTAGAGACGCCGGGAAAAGCACCCCGGGGCCGACCCGCCGTGCTTTGCTTTCCCCCCATCCAAAGCCGGGGAGGCTGGTGGAGGTTGGAGGGGGGGTTCGGGTGGTACCAGGAGGGGGCTCGGCTCGATCCGCAAAGGGGTCGAGAGAGCCGGAGCAGGCTGTCGCCCCCCTCCCCTCGCTCCTGTCTGTCTCTCGGCCTGCCTGCCTGCCTGCCTGCCTGTCTGTCCGTGTGTCTCAGCGGGCTCGTCAGCTCTGACTCTCCGCAGACGCAACAGCCCGTCCCCCTGCTGAGCGGAACATGAGCCCGAACCTCGACACAACCGGTGCTGGTGCTGGTGCTGCTGGTGCTGGGAGCTGAATGACGCCGAATGACAAACAGATGCACACCGCCTTCCCCCCGTCGCTGTCCCAGGTGATTAAGGCTGTATCATCGCAGGGCGGGACGCGGCAGCAACACGTTTATCCCGCCCGGCTCCGGAACGCAGCGGCACCGCAACGTTCACCCCGCTGCTCCCGCCTCATCTGATCTCAGACATCGTGACAACTGTTGCTGTCTGTCTGACCGCCAACAACAAAAAATCTGTCTGAGTAAATAAATAAATAAATAAATAATAATAATAATAATACGAGCTCCGCGTTGATCTATGCGCTCCGGTGCGCTCTCTCCAAGCTGCGGCCGCTTGTCCCCGGTAGATCGGGGTCAGTGAAGCCGCTCCCCTGCGCTCGGATCGGCGCTCCGCTGCTCTCTCTCTCCGCTGCTCTCTCTCTCTCTCCGCCGCTGCTGCTGCTGCTGCTGGCCAGACAATGGAGGAGCTCAGTGCGCAAGCTCGGATCATAAACACAGACAGGACAGAGACACTTTATTTTTAATCAGCGGGGATGGTTCAGGAATGATCCGTGATGTTACCTGGATCAATCATGGAGGGGACACGGACACATTTATAGAGCCCCCAAACTTATTATTATTGATTATTATTATTATTATATTATTCTATTTATTTATATTATTCTTATTATGTTATTATTATTATTATTATTATTGCTGTTATTATTATTGTTGTTGTTGTTATTGTTGTAAAATATGACACTCATCATCTAGTTACACATTATGGCAAATAAATACATGTTTACAGTAGTTTTCTGTTTTTTTGTTTGTTTGTTTTTTGCAAAACTGTGAAATGATTTGAACGAGATATTGACAGCAGTGTGTGAATGTAGCAATGATAGCAGAACTATTCTTACTTTATTGAAGGCAAATCTGTAAAATAACAATGTTTCCCCGTAAAATGATTAGTGTTGATTCTCTGTAGATTAGTTTTAGTACTTTGTACTTTTAGTATTTGGGGCAAATCAGTAAAATAACAGCCTTTCTCTGTAGACTTGTATTGTTACAATCAGTAAAATAACAGCCTTTCTCTGTAGACTTGTATTGTTACTTTACTGAAGGGTATTTTACAGAGAAAATCTGTAAAACAACAGTGTTTCCCCGTAAAAATTATTAGTGTTGATTATAATAATTTGGGGCAAATCTGAAAAATAACAGTGTTTCTCTGTAGATCAGTTTTAGTACTTTATTGAAGGTTATTTTACAGAGAAAATCTGTAAAATAACAATGTTTCTCTGTAAAACTATTAGTATCATAACTTTATCAGAAAATCTGTAAAATAACAATGTTTCCCTGTAAAATTATTAGTGTCGACACTTAATTTAAGGTGTTTGATCACAGTAATTCACAGAAAATCTGTAAAATAACAGTGTTTCCCTGTGGACTTGTATTGTTACTTTATTGAAGGTGTTTGATTATAATAATTTAGGGCAAATCTGAAAAATAACAGCCTTTCTCTGTAGACTTGTATTGTTACTTTATTGAAGGTTATTTTACAGAGAAAATCTGTAAAATAACTGTGCTTCTCAGTAAAACTATTAGTATCATCACTGAAGACATTTGTAATCGTAATATTTCAGAGAAAATCTAAAATAACAATGTTTCCCCATAAAATTATTAGTGTCGTCACTTAATTTAAGGTGTTTGATCACAGTAATTTAGGTATAAATCAGTAAGATAACAACGTTCCTATGTTAAACTATTAATATTGTTACTTTATTGAAAGTGTTTGATTATAATAGCTTAGGGCAAGTCTGTAAAATAACAGCGTTTCTCTGTAGACTTGTATTGTTACTTTATTGAAGGTTATTTTACAGAGAAAATCTGTAAAATAACGTTTCCCTGTAAAAATTATTAGTATTGATTATAATAATATGGGGCAAATCTGTAAAACAGTAATCAGTAAAACTATTAGTATCATAACTTTATCAGAAAATCTGTAAAATAACAATGTTTCCTTGTGAAATTATTAGTGTCGTCACTTAATTTAAGGTGTTTGATCACAGTAATTCACGGAAAATCAGTAAAATAACAGCCTTTCTCTAATATACTATTAATATTGTTACTTTATTAAAGGTGTTTGATTATAATAATTTGGGGGCAAATCTGTAAAATGACAGCGTTTTTCTGTAGATTAGTTTTAGTACTTTATTGAAGGTGTTTGATCGCAGAGAAAATCTGTAAAACAACAGCCTTTCTCTGACTTGTATTGTTACTTTATTCGTGGTTGTTTTACAGAGATAGTCTGTAAAACAACAGAGTTTCTCAGTAAAACTATTAGTATCATCACATTACTGAAGGTGTTTGATTCTAATCGTCTGAGGAACGTCTGTAAAATAACAGTTTTATTCACGTAAGAGCATCTGAAGGTTTGGAAACTGGACGTGTTTGAAGGGAATCCCCCTCTCCAGTTTATTTTTGTTCAGTGAAAAAACTGCCTTGTCTTTCCCATTACCCATGATGCAGCACCACACACACACACACACACACACACACACACACACACACACACACTATCAGGCCTTCAACCTGTTGTCATTACCAATTATGCACAGATTTTTCCACCATATGTTAAATTATTGGGATTACTAGCTCACATGTTTTTTTTGTGTTTGGGATTACTTGGTCTAATCCTGTGTGTGTGTGTGTGTGTGTGTGTGTGTGTGTGTGTGTGTGATCAGGCTGTTTTGTTTTATTCTGTCTGGCTCTTTCTTTACAATAACACACAGCCCGTCTCACAGTCTGCTTACCCAATAAGGTAAAGTGTGGTGGAGCCCTCGCTGCGATAGGTGTTAATCTATCCTGATATAATGACAGCAGGCCTATAAATGGTCTCATCTCTGCTCCTCCTCGGGCATGCAAACACACACAAAAACACACAAAAACCAGACACACAATCAACACAAATGGCTGTAATATAAATGAAAGAGCACAGGGAGAAAACACGTAAGCCTGCAGCAGAGCGAGAGGGCAGCTGTGATCTGTGATTTGATTTGAGTGCTTCCTGCTATTATCAGAAGATGACACACTGAAATCATCCAATGACAGACTCCAGTGTTAAATAACAATGGGGTAAAACAAACAAACAAAACTTTTTAATATTATATATTATAATAGTTTAATATTTGCACAAAACCTTCAAATTTTGATACGCCACCCTTTTTTAAAAGTTCGTAAAGTGAATAAATGTATAATCATAATTATAATATTGATAATTAGCTCATGTTTTTTGGAATGTTTAGGTCGCCATGTTATATTATCAACATTTATATATACTAACATGACGACAGGTGAACTACAGGACACCAGCTGATCCATCTTCTGACTAAAACAGTGATTTTCCTCTGTCTCTGCTATGAGGATGCACTGCTGACACTCTGTGGTGGAGCCGAGTATTACTTCTTATTTATGAGTCAAGTTGTAACTGATGTTTTTATTCTGGTATTGTACATATTTTACCAAACCCCTCCAATGTTCAATGTTCAATTTACAGTCATAAAACAGAGGAAAGTAGCAAATCTCCAGGGGATAAATCTATGTAAAAAGAGACAAAAACCAGCCTAACATTCAATTTTAAAACAAAACCTTTAAGTACAAAATCAGTCAACAGCAGAGGATTTGGATACAGTGTGTTTATTTTGTTAGCAGCCTTCATTTAAAAAGGTACAAAGTGACAGAAATAGTAGACTGAAGTCCTTTCAAAATAAAACATTCTGTTTTTCATGTTTGAGTGATCCCTGCCTGTTCTGTGCCTCCTCCAGAAGTCCCGTTTTAACAGGAAACCCTCTAAAATGAGCAGATCATGACGAGAATAATATTAAATACTCTTTATACTCGTCTTAGCTGCAGAACTTTCTCAGGATTCATCAGGTTCTTTGGGTCCAGGGCGTCCTTGAGACCCTGCATGACCTGGATAGATGTGTGTCCCAGCTCCTCACACAGCAGCGCTCTCTTCCCTAAGCCCACTCCGTGCTCACCTGTACAGGTGCCGTCCATGGCCAGGGCTCGCCTACGGGGGAACACAGACCACGTTACTGCAACAAAACGTCACTGATGTCAGGACGTTTTTGCAAAAAAAGGTCAACTTTTAAACAAAATATGTTCACGTTCAACATTAACGCAGCTCTCTTTGTTTTAATATCTGAATGGAAACACTTTGAACCTCTACACAACTCACACACACATTTGTACTGAAAAGGTGTCATAACACGGCCCCCTCTTGAGGACCTTATGATCCACCACAAAGTGTACCGTACAGAGCATTAGCTCCTGATAGTGTAACGGTGAACTTTTGTACCACGTCGGTCTGAACTGAAGGTTCAATGAATGTCTTTGTCCTTTTGGAGAAACTCCACTCTTAAAAGGTTGTCTGAGGTCACACAGTAACAGTACACGATGTACATGAAGCATTACAGTGACTTAAAACACTGGTTTTCTCAGTGTCGTCACCTGTGTCCTGTATTTTGGTCCATAGGACATTTAGTATGTGCTCAAAGCATGATTTCACATCCTGAAAACACATAACATGTAAATAAATATGAATACATGCACTGGAAGTCAACTTGTAATAAAGTAATACATCTGAATTTCTTTCTTTTTTTAAAATGCGTATTCTGGTTTGAATGGAGCTGTTAGACCACCTCGTTAATACAGGTGTGTACCTCGTTTGCAGCAAGTCGGAGATTATCTGTGGTATTTCTTCAGTTTGTGTTTATATGTGTGGTATTTCTTCAGTTTGTGTTCATATGTGTGGTATTTCTTCAGTTTAGTGTTTATATGTGTGGTATTTCTTCAGTTTAGTGTTTATATGTGTGGTATTTCTTCACTTTGTGTTTATATATGTGTGGTATTCAGTTTGTGTTTATATATGTGTGGTATTTCTTCAGTTTAGTGTTTATGTGTGGCATTTCTTCAGTTTGTGTTTACATGTGTGGCATTTCTTCATTGTGTTTACATGTGTGGTATTTCTTCAGTTTGTGTTTACATGTGTGGTATTTCTTTAGTTTGTGTTTATATGTGTGGCATTTCTTCAGTTTGTGTTTACATGTGTGGTATTTATTCAGTGTGTGTTTATATGTGTGGTATTTCTTCAGTTTGTGTTTATATATGTGGTATTTCTTCAGTTTAGTGTTTACATGTGTAGTATTTCTTCAGTTTGTGTTTACATGTGTGGCATTTCTTCAGTTTGTGTTTATATATGTGTGGTATTTATTCAGTTTGCGTTTATATGTGTGGTATTTCTTCAGTTTAGTGTTTATATGTGTGGTATTTCTTCAGTTGAGTGTTTACATGTGTGGTATTTCTTCAGTTTGTGTTTACATGTGTGGCATTTCTTCAGTTTGTGTTTATATATGTGTGGTATTTATTAAGTTTGTGTTAATATGTGTGGTATTTATTAAGTTTGTGTTTATATGTGCGGTATTTCTTCAGTATGTGTTTACATGTGTGGTATTTCTTCAGTTTGCGTTTATATATGTGTGGTATTTCTTCAGTTTAGTGTTTCTTCAGTTTAGTGTTTATATGTGTGGTATTTCTTCAGTTTAGTGTTTATATGTGGTATTTATTACGTTTAGTGTTTATATGTGTGGTATTTCTTCAGTTTGTGTTTACATGTGTGGCATTTCTTCAGTTTGTGTTTATATATGTGTGGTATTTCTTCAGTTTAGTGTTTATATGTGTGGTATTTCTTCAATTGAGTGTTCATATGTGTGGTATTTCTTCAGTTTGTGTTAATATGTGTGGTATTTATTAAGTTTGTGTTAATATGTGTAGTATTTCTTCAGTTTGTGTTAATATGTGTAGTATTTCTTCAGTTTGTGTTAATATGTGTGGTATTTCTTCAGTTTAGTGTTTATATGTGTGGTATTTCTTCAGTTTAGTGTTTATATGTGTGGTATTTCTTCAGTTTGTGCTAATATGTGTAGTATTTCTTCAGTTGAGTGTTCATATGTGTGGTATTTCTTCAGTTTGTGTTAATATGTGTAGTATTTCTTCAGTTTGTGTTAATATGTGTGGTATTTCTTCAGTTTAGTGTTTATATGTGTGGTATTTATTCAGTTTAGTGTTTATATGTGTGGTATTTCTTCAGTTTGTGTTTATATGTGTAGTATTTCTTCAGTTGAGTGTTCATATGTGTGGTATTTCTTCAGTTTGTGTTAATATGTGTAGTATTTCTTCAGTTTGTGTTAATATGTGTGGTATTTCTTCAGTTTAGTGTTTATATGTGTGGTATTTCTTCAGTTTAGTGTTTATATGTGTGGTATTTCTTCAGTTTGTGCTAATATGTGTAGTATTTCTTCAGTTGAGTGTTCATATGTGTGGTATTTCTTCAGTTTGTGTTAATATGTGTAGTATTTCTTCAGTTTGTGTTAATATGTGTGGTATTTCTTCAGTTTGTGTTTATATGTGTGGTATTTATTCAGTTTAGGGAACTCTTAATGTATCATCTCTAAAATACCATTACATATTTGTAACATGTCATTCTCTTTATCTCTCTGTGTTCCCATCTGGGTATCAAATCTGAACTAGTTATTACAGGAATCACTATCTTTCTTCATGTACACCTCTGGGACCTTTGACTGATCCTGGTAAGCAGGTTTTCTTTGACAGGATTTCATGTAGACATTTATTGAAATTCACAAAACACACGATCCGTCTGCCTTTTCAAAAACCCAACACTTAAAGCTAAGTCCTCTGAAATCAATATCAGCTGAGAGAGATGGGCTGAGAGTGCGATGATGCCAAAGGGGAGTGGAGTGAAAAGGATTAAGCAAAGTGCGGTGAGGATTAGGGAGAAGAGAAAGGAGTTGAAGAGTGAAATGACAGAGGAGATAACAAAGAAAAAGGCGAGCAGTGAGGCCTGTCGAGCCGGCTGGTTTCAGGGCAGAACGTTTACTGAAGCTTGAAGCAAACGTCCTTTAACAGCCCTGAAAAAAATGAAGATAAGTGTTCGAGATTCAGGTCAACATTAAAGGTCAGCGTTAACAACCTGTACGGTACATACGCCGCGTAAAGAAGACCACCTGTACACTCATGGCAATCCAAACTTTTGTCGTCTGTTGTTCCCCGTTGGTGGAACGTCCTACTAGTTCCTACCAGATCAGGGGCGTCCCTCTCTACCTTCACAAACCCCCTGAAGACCTCCAGCTCTTCAGAGAGGACCTCCTCTACAATACTACCAAGGACTAGATTGTTTTCCAACTAAATGTCTGAATGTTATGAAGGTTGGTGGTTCAGATCTTACCTGGCCAGTCTCTCGGTGAACAGGTGGACTCTGTGCAGCTCCTCCGGGTCGTCGGGGTCCACCACCATCAGACAGTGGAAGTTACCATCGCCCACATGACCCGCGATGGGACCTAAAGGTAGAGGAGATAACACTGTTTGACCAATCAGTGCTGCTTTCTGTCCCCATGAAGTCAAACTTGATGTCTAGGGGTTTTATATCACATCTGTCTTCTATACTTCTCAATATGTGGTGTAACGACATTACATTATAATAGTATAGTAACAAAACAATGAGTTTAATAAACACTATAATGGTCACTCCAGTATAATAATATGTTTACAATTATTCTCTGCAGTGTACTCACCTGTGAGCCTGTTCTCAATCAGGTCCTCCTTCGTCTCCACGATGATTTGAGGCAGTTGAGACAGAGGGACACACACATCTGTGCTGTAGGCCTGTGACACACACACACACAGTAGATCAGGTCACAGTAATGGGATTACATAGTAGTAATAGTAGATAGTAGTTGTCTTTTTCAATCAGTAGCATTTAAAACTTTAATAAAGTCAGACATAAAACAACCTCAGAACATTTGGAGAATGTTTGGAGAACAGTTAAAGAACGGTTGTAGAGCGCTTGGAGAGTGGTTGGGGAACTGTTGGAGAACGGTTAGGGAACCATTGGGGAACGGTGGGAGAACGATTGGGAAACAGTTGGAGAACAGTTGGAGAACAGTTGGAGAACAGGAATGGTTGTGAAACGGCTGGAGAAGGCTTCAACAATGGTTGGAGAACGGTTGGAGAACAGTTGGAGAACAGCTGAGGAACGGTTGGGGAACAGTTGGAGAACAGTTGGGGAATGGTTGGGAAACGGCTGAAGAGGGCTTCAACAATGGTTGGAGAACAGTTGGGAAACGGTTGGGGAACAGCTGGGGAACAGTTGGAGAATTGTGGGAAACAGCTGAAGAAGGCTTCAACAAAGGTTGGCGAACGGTTGGAGAACAGCTGAGAAACGGTTGGGGAACAGCTGAGGAACGGTTGGGGAACAGCTGGAGAACAGTTGGAGAATGGTTGGGAAACAGCTGAAGAAGGCTTCAACGACGGTAGGGGAACGGTTGAGGAACGGTTGGAGAATGCTTGGAGAACGGTTGGAGAACAGTCGAGGAATGGTTGGAGAATGGTTGGGAGAACAGTTGGAGAACGGTTGGAAAACCAATATTCACACAGAAATGGTTACATTTGTGATCCTGATTCTGATGCTCTGCAGTAAATAACAGTATCATCAGCGTAACCACAAATGTTGACCATAAGCACAGGCAGTGTGTTCATGACTCAAAGTGGTTACCATGGTTAAAAAGGATGTATGCATTGGCCGGGAATCGAACCCGGGCCTCCCGCGTGGCAGGCGAGAATTCTACCACTGAACCACCAATGCATGAAAACCTGTGTTTTTTAAGCCCTCAAACGTCGACTTGCAGGCTACAGACACATCTGCGTGACCACAGATGTTGACCCTAAGTGCTCCAGTGTTACCATACATCCTAAACAGACAGACGGTTGGAGAACAGTTAGGAAACGGTTGGAGAATGGTTGGGGAACTTTGCCGTTCATTGTACCAGAGTTAAAGCAACAGTTGACGTTCGTTACCTTGCAGCCAGGTCTGAGGGCCTGAGCAGCGTACCAGGCGTCGTGACGAGCTTTCCACAACTTGTTCCGTGTTTCTGGATCTCGAGCCCACTGAAAGTCTGAACCACCGTTACTTTGAGTGATGTCCTCTGTAGAAACACCAGAAATATTCACAGTTACATTACAGTCCACATGAAGTCAAACTGCAGTACCTGGACTAACAATAACAAAAACATACAGTCTATGAGTGAACATATTTCTGCTCCATCGTGTCTCACGTTGTTGCTAAAAGCATGAACTGGATCCTGAACTGTAACAGACATTATTTATTCAGCATGACTACACAAATATTTCACTCTTAGCTGTTATAAAGTCTGTGACGTTACTGTACGTCATGTACTCACACACCGGCTGTGTTGACCTGCTCCTCAAGGCTTCGCTCAGAGCCGTGGAACTCCAGGAACAGAGTCGGGGTCACGGGGTACGACAGAGAGCTGAACCTGTTGCAGGCATCGATCATCACATCGTCCAGAAACTCTGGGTAACAAACAGAGAGGACAAAGAGGCAGCATGATGAATAGCTCTTTTACTTTATGGTGAAGAGTGATATTGATTCTCTTCTCAGAGCTAATGTCATGATACATTCCTCCCTCCTGTGTTCGGTTATCTTCCTGCTGCAGGTATCCATTTTCTCAAAGGGATCAATAAAGTTTCATCTCTTCTTTGTTTGGTCTTTAAACCCAGTTCTGATCTGTCCTCTGTCTCTCTGTGGGGCTGTTTTACCGTATGTTAAACCTAAAGACGTCACTTTAACATTTAGATCTCCTCCAGTGTTGAGTTCATACGAGTCTTGTGATACCAAAACAGTTGATTCATATTCAATAAGTCTTGGACACACTGAAAGGGAAAGAGTTGAGTCTGTCAGACAGTCTGAAGTTTGATTTCATTGTTTAAAAAGTCTCTTTGTACATTTCAGATGTGGAGCTCCTTTCAATGTCTTTGTGGATCAAATCCAACCATCCCAAATCATCCCCTATCGTGCTGAGTTATCCCTTTTTGTCCATCCATTCTCTTCCTCTTATCCAGGGTCGCGTCTCCCCAGCAATCCTGAGATGTTCCCAGGCTAGATGGGCTATGTAGTCCCTCCAGCAGGTTCTTGGTCTGCCCCGGGATCTCCTCCCAGTTGGACGAACACCTCCTCAGCTGGCACCTTTCAACATAAGGATCAGCGCCTCTACTCCGAGCTCCTCACTCTATCTGACGTGGAAGAAGCTCATTTCGGTCGCTTTTATCTGCAATCTCATTCTTTCGGTCACTACCCAAAGCTCATGACCAGAGGTGAGGGTTGGAACATAGCTGGACTGGAACATCAAGAGCTTTGTCTTCCAGCCTCAGCTACTTCTGAACAAGAATAATTATATATAATAATAATATTTTAGCAACATCACCTATTTCTGACACACGTCAATCTTAAATACGCTGAAGGAGGAAGCCATCAGACTGTGTCTCATCACCGAGCGATCACTGATTTACAGCATGTGATAAAAATCCCTCCGAGGTTCTAAAAAGTTGACAAGATGCCAGTCAGAGTAAACGAATTGTAACGGACAACTTGAGCTAGAAGCACATAAACCAACGAAAAATGGCCAAATCTGAGTAAGTTAACAAAGTCTGGGATCACGGAGCTGTTTACGGGGCAACGTGTTGCTCAATGCAACACATTGAAACATATATGCTGACGACGTGAAGCGTTATCTCACCAATGCGAGCGATCGGCACTCCTGACTGCAGAATCTGCACCGTGCTATCCACAGCAGCCTGGACGGAGGGAAAAGAGCAGATGGCCGACACCATGGACTCCGGGATGCCGTACAGACGCAGCGTGGTCTTGGTGATGATGCCCAAGGTGCCCTCTGACCCCACGAACAGGTTGGTCAGGTTGTACCCCGCTGACGTCTTCCTAAAGACAGAACAGGACGGTCATCTGAGCTGAACTTGTGGCACATTCGTGGGTATGAATGTCTGATCTGTACCTGGGACGTCGACCCTTCCCGGCCGTGTGGACGATGGTCCCGTCGGCGAGCACCACCTCCAGGTTTAAAACGTTCTCCCTCATCGTTCCGTAACGCACTGCGTTGGTACCGGACGCGCTGGTGGCGGCCATGCCGCACAGAGACGCGTCAGCACCGGGATCTGGGACGATAAAAGCAAGGCCTGATAATCAGACATGCTGCGATCACGTTACAGAATAACACACAGTGGAAATAAACATCGGTGTGACCGACCGACAGGAAACCAGAGGCCGGTGTCTCGCAGGTAAGCGTTCAGAGCCTTCCGAGTCACACCGGGCTCCACCGTCACGTCAAAGTCCTCTTGGTGGAGATCCAGGACCTGGTCCATGTTCCTCAGGCTGAAGCAAACACCACCCTAAAGACAGGAGAAAGAAACATGGAGACGTGTAGTAGTTTTATTGTTATAGTATCATAGCACTTATTTTCCTCTCTTACCTTCACTGCGCCAACCCCTCCCTCCAGGCCGGTCCCAGTGCCAAAGGGGATGATGGGAAAGTCGTGTTTGTGGCAGACCTTGGCGACGGCGCTGACCTCCTCCACACAGCGAGGGAACACCACCACATCTGGAGGACGACATCTGGACAGCAGCGCGTGTTCAGGAGAAAAACATCTGTTTTACAGTCGTGTGTTTTTACAGAGGAATCATCTCGAACAAACTAAACTTTAAAACCTGACACAAACACAGTGTGGCATTGTGTTCATGATCCAAAGTGTTGGTTAAAAAAAGGATGTATGCATTGGCCGGGAATCGAACCCGGGCCTCCCGCGTGGCAGGCGAGAATTCTACCACTGAACCACCAATGCTTGATAAGCAGGTTTTTTTAAGCCCTCAAACCACGACTTGCAGGCAACAGAAACAGGCATTATGTAATCCCAAGAACCCACAGGTGCAGGAGACTCGTGTTTGATTCCAGCAGTTTTTCCCAGAGTGCATCGTACGTCTTTGAGAGAGCGAAAAGGACGTTGACAGATTAAGCTAAGAAGAGTGAATCTGACCTGTGTACAGACTCGTCTTTGCCATGTTGCTCTCTGACGGCTGCAGCCAATGAGACGCCATCTTCACCACATATAGATCTGAACGCAGAGAGCGCACTGTCCACAACAGCACTCTGCAGAAACACACACAGACACACACACACAAATGGTTACCTTTGTGATCCTGATGCTCTGCAGTAAATAACAGCATCATCAGCGTAACCACAAATGTTGACCTTAAGCTCCAGTGTTGAGCTAAACAAACCTGAGACAAACAGTGGCAGTGTGTTTATAACTCAAAGTGGTTACCATGGTTAAAAAGGATGTATGCATTGGCCGGGAATCGAACCCGGGCCTCCCGCGTGGCAGGCGAGAATTCTACCACTGAACCACCAATGCTTGAAAGCCTGTGTTTTTCAAGCCCTCAAACGTCGACTTGCAGGCTACATTCAGACCGAATGTGTACTGGTGCTCCAGTGGTAGAAGAATCATCTGCCATGCAGTTGCTGGACATCAGCTCTTCTTTAAACACCCAGAAGAGACCAGAAAACCTTGAAGGAGGAAATCGACAGCCTCCTTAAGGACATGCTAAAGCTTGTTGATCGAGGCTATGCAGCTATGGTCCATCAGACTGCCACAAACGCAGCTTTCTTCACCCCACAACAAAACGCCACGTAATCCAATATACAAAACACCTGGCCAAACAGGTAAAAACAAAGTCATCACTAAACACAAATGCAGAAAAGCTTTTGGAGACCCATCAGGTATTATTACTGGTCCACAAAAGTATTCAAAGCCTATTCTGCAGAGGGTCTGACAAATCCTCGGATGGCCTTTGAGGAGTTTGCTCAGACTGACTTCTTTCACCGTGAACGCCCATTAAGAAAGAACAGAGTGGAGGAAAAAGCTGAAAAGAAGAGGAACTTCCACCACAGGGAAGATTGTCGTTTCTGTCGAACGGCGCTGAAACAGGGGGCTTAACAACATCCACACAGAGTTTCCCAGAGTGGCAGGAAAGTGCATTTACTGCCCAGCCAAAGTCCTTGCCTTATACAAGGACAGAGGCAT
Source organism: Larimichthys crocea (assembly GCF_000972845.2). Lineage (NCBI taxonomy): Eukaryota > Metazoa > Chordata > Actinopteri > Sciaenidae > Larimichthys > Larimichthys crocea. Next base: position 15,168,183 of record NC_040030.1, read on the forward strand.
GACGAAAGAAATGAAATGGAGGGAATTTCAAGCCTTGTTGTTCTATGGCATGGAAACGGCGTGCAGGACGGACCAAATACGCCACACTCACGCAACGGGAAGCCTGTTTGACCAGTGAGAGCACGCGCTGTGCAGGTTCCCATAGAAACCATGATCACGCGTCCCGCAAAATAGATCCACCTTTGCCCTCGAGCCTTTCCAAGCCGACCCAGAGCCGGTCGCGGCACACCGCCGCAGAGGAAATGCGCCCGGTGGGGGTCTAAACTTTAAAACGTGTTCATGACTCAAAGTGTTCGCCATGGTTAAAAAGGATGTATGCATTGGCCGGGAATCGAACCCGGGCCTCCCGCGTGGCAGGCGAGAATTCTACCACTGAACCACCAATGCTTAAAAACCTGTGTTTTTTAAGCCCTCAAACGTCGACTTGCAGGCCACAGACACATCGGCATAGCCACAAATGTTGACCTGAAGGGCTCCAGTCTTACCATACGCTCTAAACAGACAGAACCTTTAATAACGCTTTATTTACAGAGGAATCATCTCAAACAAACTAAACTTTGAAACCTGACACAGACACAGGCAGTGTGTTCATGACTCAAAGTGGTTACCATGGTTAAAAAGGATGTATGCATTGGCCGGGAATCGAACCCGGGCCTCCCGCGTGGCAGGCGAGAATTCTACCACTGAACCACCAATGCTTGAAAACCTGTGTTTTTTAAGCCCTCAAACATCGACTTGCAGGCTATACATGTACAATCACAGGGATTGAACCAGCTGTAGCATTTACAATTATTCAAGAGACAAAACATAACCTGCTAATCAAATATGAGGGTAAACTGCATACTCCGCCATTTTGGGTGTGGCAAAGTAGAGCTTTGTTTCCCAGATATATTAGTGTGTGTGTGTGTGTGTGTGAATGGGTGTATAAGAGGCATTAACTTAAAGCCCTCGCGGAGACTGCGCCCTGAGTGGTTGCCCACATTGCCCATAGCTAAAACCGGCCCTGCTTGTTTTAGTTTACGGGCAGATCTGCCAGATCCAATATGGCGGACACGGTAACGTATCGCAGCAACCAACCTGCTCCATGAGGCGTCTATGTATATGTCTATGATCTATCCTAACTAAAGGAGAGTCTATGTATATATGTCTATGATCTATCCTAACTAAAGGAGAGTCTATGGCGGAAAGATGGATAAGGACGGACTTTTAGGGGGAACATTTAATTTTAAAAAGTTGCCCGACGGCTCGTTGGACAAAAACAAAGTTCGGTTTGCAAAGCCGAATTTAAATTCCACAGAAGTAACACGACTTTAACATATCACCTCAAAGCAAAACACCCAGTCTACACTACAGGAGTGTGGCACTCCTCAGTATATTTCCTTATTCTGGCTTTTTTCTGTTTGCACTGTGCATATGTGCACCTTAAGCCAATAAAATGAATGAATTTAAATATACTTTCTCTGTGTTTATTCTACATTAATTTGATCATTTTACATAAATAAATATTCATTATAAGCTTCGGTCTCAGAAAAATGCATTTAATTTATTGATAAATTAATCGTGATTAATTACAGTATTTTTTGCGATTAATTAATTAATCGATTGACAGCCCTAATATATATATATATATATGTGTATTTGGACCAGCTGGGCTTCCATACCTTTCAGCTCTGTTAAATATCCACCTGACTGTTTATCATTTAGTGTAAAGTACAAAATGTTCTAAAAGTTCTGCAGACGGTTTTTGTCGGTGTCTTGTGTCCACGTTGCTTTAACGTCGCGTGCGTCCATTACCTGTCGTTAATGTGTAATTGTGTCTTAATTAGCGCGAGTCCTTCGACCTGCGTTTGAATTTTAACGTTTGTTCGCAGCGTGACGTCTTGAAATGAAACGTTAAAACGAAAGCTTAAAGTTCAGAGACTTAAAAAATAAGACGTACTTACTCTGGTGGTTTGTGATTTAACGCTGCGACACTTCAGGAGGCAGCGACGGTGTGTCAGACCGAGCAGCATGTTTCAAACTGACGCGACCGACTGCTGAAGAAAACAAGCGCCCACAACCTGACAGGTGTGAGACTTCCGGTAAATTATTTTCAGAATAAAATGCAATAAAGTAAATTCAAGAATTCACGGTTTAAGTTGTTAAAGTTTTCATTATAACCTTTATAACAATTCTAAAGCTTATATTAAAATATATTTTCTTCCCACACGGCGTGCACTGTGATCCACGGCTTATTTTATATATATTATAATAATTATATTATACTATATATATAATATATATATTATATATATAATATCTTTGTTTGCGCCTACCTGTCGTGTTCCTTGTTAAATTGTATGTCTACACCTGTATGTACAATTCAGAACAAAGTGAACCAGGGTCAAATTCCTCGTGTGTGTGTACACACCTGGCCAATAAAGTGATTCTGATTCTGATATTTATAGTAGTAGGTCTGTTGAGTCCAAATTTGACAGTTTTGGTTCAAACAGCTGTGTCTTTGTGACACATAGAGAAGGTGAATGGATGATATCTACATGTGTGGTCTCCACCCTGAAGGTGGAGGTGCCTTGCTGGTGCTACTGTTGGCGATTTATTCAAAATTCAAGGCACACTTAGCGTTCCTTATCGACATGCCATCCTATCTGATTTGAGCTTATTGAAACCATCATGACCCCAAAACACACCAGCCTATTTGACCAAGAAGGAGAGTGATGGAGTTCATCCTGGTTTTCAAACCAGAGGCTGATGGCTTGCTCAGGGGCACCTTAGCAGTTCCCATTAGGGATCCATCCCTTCACCATTTGAACCGGCCACCCCTCCGGTTCCCAAGTCTCTACTGCTCAGTCCACAGAGACTTGGCTTGAAAAGGCTGACACTAAAAATGTAGGTCTGATTAAAGATGATAAAATGCTTTATACATCTCTTTTTTACAGTTTAGTGATTGCTGTATACCTGCACAAGGAGTGGTGGTGTGTGGATGACGTCTTACGGATGTCCAGTGAATCCAGAAGTGGCTTGATGTTGGTAACCGTGTGTTTGTATATCTATTTGTGCGTCACTGACTCTGATAAACTGATCAGGGTTCCTACACACACATTAATTACCTCTCTATCTAATCACTTAAGTCTATAAAAGATTAGAATATATCGGGCAGGGGAAAATACGGAAGCCCTAAGAGGCAAATGAGGGAAAAATTTCTGGTGATCCATTTTCTGTCTGATCTCAGTTGTTTTTCCCCGTGTTTATGACCCTGACCTGTGTTTAAGAGCAGGTGTTTCTGATATATATCTGTATTTGGACCTGCTGGGCTTCCATACCTTTCAGCTCTGTTAAATATCCACCTGACTGTTTATCATTTAGTGTAATATTGATTTCACTACCCTCTTCTGCTCTTTGTCCACCACCACTATGTCCGGTTGGTTAGCCAGGACCTGTTTGTCAGTCTGGAAGCTGAAGTCCCACAGCACCTTGGCCCTGTTGTTCTCAGCCACCTTCTGTGGTATGGCCCATCGGGATTTAGGTACTTTATATATATATAGTTTGACATAGTTTGACAATAACTTTTCTATTTTCACGTGCTTATGGCTGAGCTCTTTTAAAGAACTTTTAAAGAATTTTTAATCATAATCCAGTGATTCGTTTATTGTTTTAAATTGTTTTCAAATTTGCTATTTTAATGATTTTAAATGACATTCTGATGTTTTTAATTAAATTTTCTTCTCTTTTTAATTTTTTATTTCTATTGCTATTGCTTGTCTTAATGTCAAATGTTTTTCCTTGCCTCTGTAAAGCACTATGAATTGCCTTGTGTACGAATTGTGCTATACATGCTTGCCTTGCCTTACCATACTATAACGTATGAATATCTTTATATTCCATATTTACTTTTTATATTTGTCCTGTACTTTTATTTTGAAGCCCATATTGTGTATTTCCGGTTCCCGCCTCAGCGAATGGCGGCAGACTTGATGGGAGTTGAAGAAGAAGGACACAAAATGGCGTACCGCCTCTGTCCTATCAGACGATGGCGCTGCTAGATTAAAAAAGAAAAGTAGTCAAGGTGGATTCAAAGTGAAGTTTGCGGAAGTGAACAGGTGGAGCTTGAACGAGTCGTCACGGTTCCGTCCAAATAAACCGAACAGGTCGTGAATGAGGAAGTTTATTAGCAGTTAGTGCCTCCATTTTGCGTCGTCACGTCGTGTTTAGCTCACGTGCGGTCGCGTTAATGTTTACCTGCAATCAGCCTCACCTGCGTCAGTTACAGTAAACCGAGTTTAAGGAAACTAACAGCCTGCCAACCATTAACCATAACATCACCAGTGCTTTTATTTTAGATCATAAAGAAGTCGAGTTATAAATGTTTTTAAACAGCTGGATTTCCAGATGTTCCCTGTAGACCTTCCAGCTGTGGATGACACTGACCTGACATCAGCGTCTGAACGGTACCTCTCTTCTCTGGAGTCAAGTCCTCATAATAAAGAAGTGTTTCAGCCAGCGCAGATGTCAAAGGTACCAAATAAAGAACACAACAGGCAAATAAAGTCTCCAAAAAGTCTGATTCTACTTTGCTGTTTTCTACATTGTACATTAACACTGAAGACATCAAACCTATATTTTAAAAAACATATGTAATTGTGTTGTAAACAAAAACACTCTTCTCTCACTCCGCTTTATGAGGTCGTCACCCGGAATGGTTTTCAGTTAACAGGTGTGCCTCGTTAAAAGTTAATTTGTGAATTCCTTGATGTGTTCGAGACCATCGGTTCTGCTCTGTTCGACTACTGTTTTGATCCATATTATTAAGGCAAGAACCGCTCAGCTAAAGAGAAATGACAGTCCATTATTACTTTAACACATGAAGGTCAGTTGGTCCAGAAAATATCGAGAACTTTAAATGTGTCGTCAAATGCAGTCGCGAAAACCATAAAACATTGCCCCAAGAAAGGGAGGACCAGGACTTCATTACCCCAAAACCCCACTGGGCACGTCTCTCCGTCATATTGCGGCCACGATGCTGTTTTGGTCCGTGACTTCGATCAAACCCCACCAGGAGCGAAAACCCACTTCTGAAGTCGGGGCGAGGAGCTTCGGTTTGAAACATCGACTAGAGCGTGTGGCATCCGTGCCTTGAATAATTTAACTGTCACAGTTAGAGCCCACATAAATGCCTCACAGAGTTCAAGTAGCAGACACGTTTCAACAGCGACCGTTCAGAATCAGAACTGTCACGGTTGAATCACTGCAAAGAAATCACGACTGAGGAAGACCAAGAAGAAGAAGAATGGACATTAGAGCAGAGATCTGGACTTTGGTCTGTTGAGTCCACATTTGAGAGTTTTGGTTCAAACAGCTGTGTCTATGTGACACGTAGAGAAGGTGAACGGATTATAGCTACATGTGTGGTTCCCACCCTGAAGGTGCAATGGTGTGGAGGTGCTTTGCTGGTGCTACTGTTGGCGATTTGAGCTTATTGAAACGATCATAACCCCAAAACACACACTTCCAGACTATGTAAGGACTATTTGACCAAGAAGGAGAGTGATGGAGTTCATCCCTAACCCTAACCCTGACCCTGACCTCCACAATCACCCGAACTAAACCTAACTGAGGTAGTTTGGGATTAGTTGGACCACAGAGTGAAGGTAAAGCAGCCAACAAGGAAAACCATTCTATGTGACAACCTCGTGAAGAAAAACCATTGAACGAGAAGGTGTGTCCAAACGTTTGACTGGTACTGCTGGACTCCTGGACTGCTGTCTTCAGGTCAGGCAGTGTAGATGAAATCATCTTCCTGTCTGCTCAGGTAGAGATAACACCCAACAATGTGAGGCGGTTGCAGCTGTTTGAAGATGACCAACCTGACTGTACGCTGCTGGCGCTTCACCCTCCCGACGATCCAACACAAGGTTTGGGACTAATCTCAATGCCCTTTATCGTACACGGAAGAGGAATAGTAATGCTCTCTGCTTTACCTTTTAGTGATTGCTGTATACCTGCACGAGGAGTGGTGGTGTGTGGATGACGTCTTACGGACGTCCAGCGAATCCAGAAGTGGCTTGATGTTGGTAACCGTGTGTTTGTATATCTATTTGTGCGTCACTGACTCTGATAAACAGATCAGGGTTCCTACACACACATCAATTACCTCTCTATCTAATCACTTAGTCTATAAAAGATCAGAATATATAAGCCAGGTGAAACTACGGAAGCCCTGAGAGGCAAATGAGGTAAAAAATCCTGGTGATCCATTTTCTAAGGCTTATCTCAGTTGTTTATGACCTAAGAGCAGGTGTTTCTAAGTTTCCTGACCCTCAAACAGCTCTATCTCAAACCAAAAACATTGGTGACATTTGTAGCTTTTTTTAAACCGAGTTTGACTCAAGATGACAGTGTCAGTCCTCCCTGCCGACTCTTCAACGAACCGCCTTACATCTTCGAAGTTGCATTAAAAAGCCTTCGCGATACGGTCAGTCCTTTCAGCCGACTCTTCGGTGAACTCTCCGTCTGGGCATTAAGAGCTGGTTGAGTCCCTCTGTTTACTGATTATGTGAGGTGATGTCAATGAAACACTTGAACTCACAGCGTCTTTATCTTTTCAAAGATCAGGCTTTATTTTCTGTGCTTTGATCCACTGAGAATGATTTTAAAATGACGGGTACTATGAGGTCTAGAGGGTTAAATAAAGAGCCTTAAATCTGACACACTGACATTCTACATTCACCCTAAACATTGTATTTTACTATCATGTCTTTCTTTTGGTTATCAATGTATTTTAATAGTCGTTTATGTCATATATTTTATGACTGTCCTGAGTCTAAGCGTGTTTTCCTCAGGTCCAGTCGATCATGGAGAGAGTGATCGTGTTCCTGCTCAGTCAGGTGGTGGAGAGGTCCACGGGGGATGAGGAGGAAGAGGTCCGGTTCTGCCCACACCCCCGCACAGAGAGCTGCAAGCTGCTGTGGAGAGACAATCAGGTGGTCGGCTTCTACACCGTCAAACACAAAGGTGGGATCCTGCAGTATCTGTCATGTTTTCAGTATTCTCAGGCATTCTTTATGGTATTTTAGAGTTCCTGAAAAACCATAAAAAGTTGCTCACGGGCGTGTATTAAAAAACTACATTAGTTTAATGAGAGCTGAGTTGTGGGGTGGAAAACCTAAACACTGAGTTTAAAAGGCCACTTCAGTATTTCTCAACCAGGTTTTTGTGTCAAAGTGGCCAATGGGGATAAAACGTTTTGAGCATTATCCAGTGATGAAGCCAGCAGCCACAACATGAGCTACAATGTACACTGGGATTTAGAAAAACACACTGCTGGAATCAAACCCGAGCCTCCTGCGCCTATGTGTTCTTGGGATTACATAATTATTATGTAATGCCTGTCTCTGTTGCCTGCAAGTCGTCACTTGAGGGCTTAAAATTACAAGTTTTCAAGCATTGGTGGTTCAGTGGTAGAATTCTCGCCTGCCACGCGGGAGGCCCGGGTTCGATTCCCGGCCAATGCATACATCCTTTTTAACCATGGTAACCACTTTGAGTCATGAACACACTTGTCTGTGTTTGTGTCAGGTTTTAAAGTTTAGTTTGTCCGAGATGATTCCTCTGTAAATAAAGTGTTATTGAAGGTACAGTCTGTCTATTTAGGATGTATGGTAACGCTGGAGCCCTTCAGGTCAACATCTGTGGTTATGCAGATGTGGCCTCAGCCTGCAAGTCGACGTTTGAGGGCATAAAAAACACAGGTTTTCAAGCATTGGTGGTTCAGTGGTAGAATTCTCGCCTGCCACGCGGGAGGCCCGGGTTCGATTCCCGGCCAATGCATACATCTTTAAACCGCATTAACGACAGGATCTGGCACTGCGTCAAGTCACTACAGGGTTGTGCAGCCGTATGTGGGGGCCCTATGGTAACACTGGAGCACTTTTGATTGACATTTTTTACTATTTTTATAAATAATTTGTCTCAAGACGTGACAGATGCTGAACTTCATTTGTATGCAGACGATACCGTAACTTACTCTGAGTCATGAACCTACTGAAAACGTACAGTGTTGCTCTAAAACAACCTTCTTCTCGTGTTTCAGGCAGCCTGTGCGACAGCTGGACGAGTCAGGCTTACCTGCTGCCGGTTCTGGACACGGTGCTGGTGAGGAAGAGCTGCAGGAGACGAGGCTTCGGCCTTCAGATGCTGGAGGATTTCTGCTCCTCATTCTGCAGCGAGAAGTTTCTGGGAGTCAGCTGTCCGTTATCACCGAGCATGGCAGCAGGTCGGCCACCATGCTCCTCCGTATTGTTGATTCATGCTCCCCTTTCCCCACAATCCCCACAGAGGTGTGTTTGATTTTTGAGATGACACTCAACCTCTTCTTCCTTCTTCCTTTGTGTTTCAGTGTGTAGGAGGTTCCTGCAGCAGCACGAGGACCAGCGGGAGCGCCTGTACGAGGTGGAGGCTCCGGGCGGTTGGACCCAAAGACGAAACATCTGGCTCAACACCCAGTTGGGACGCTACTCCCTCGGTGAGACTTTCACATTTACATGCGACATTTCCCCAAAGATCTTTTCAGCCTAAGTTTGCTCCTTTATGTGACTCGTTTCTTGAAGGTGTTAAAGAGATGAGCCGCCCAGCATCAGAAGAAACACAAAGAAAAGAAGGAGATGATGACTCAGCTCAGAAGGTGAGAGTCTCAACCTCTGAAGCCAATGTTGAACCGCCATGTTTCTACAGTAGCCTAGAATGGACAAAGTAAACGCTGGTTATAGAGATTTTTGTATTTCTTTCACATTTTACAGTTTCCCCTTCACACTAGGAAGGAGATAGTGAGGCGAGGGGGGCAAATACGCCGCTAGATGCCACTAAATATGAATAATTAACAGTCTTTAATGTCTGAGTTTAATTTGGCGCATACCTGATCCATCAGGCAGTGAGGAATCTTCATGTTTATGACGGTTCACCTCATCTAACACTAAAATAATGCTGGTGGCGAGTTCTTTCATCCAAAGTTTGTATGGAATTTGATTATATTGATGATGAATTGATTAGGTATTAGATAACTATTGAAGTATGATAAGGTTGTCTGGCTGTTAGTTATTGGTTTGATCAATGGTTGTGTGTTGATCACTTTCTAACAGCAGTAAATGTTTTTAAAGTACTTGTAGACATATGTTCATCATTGTTACAGTCTAATTTATATGTATGGGAGTTTTTCTTGGCACCGTTGAAACATTTTGGGCGTACAAACTCAAAGTCGCATGGTGATGTATGATCCAGGAAACGTGACATAACAATACAAGATTATGGATAACATGCCTTGAGTCCGTTTCAATGCCTCAGAGTCTCTTCTGTTTTCTTTCAGAAACAGCCGCACAATTGTAGATTGGACCTGACCTCATCCAGCACCTGCGATGTGAACACGGCACCAGCAATCGGCTTTCCCGGACAACAAGTTAAACCATGTGATCCGAGCCAAGCAGCAGCAGGAGGAGGAGGAGGAAGCTCCCCGAGCGGCGAGATCCCAGGAACAGGATGTAGCCCCACAGCCAACGCCAACGCCAGCGATCTGGACTCTGGGCCTCCCGTCGGACCGACGCAATCCCAAAACACAAAACAAGCTCTGATATCCAAACCCTGTGTATCTGCAGAGCTTCACAGAGAGAAGCCAGAGGAGGAGAGTCAAAGAAGGGCCAAACGAGTCAGAAGGACATGAGTTAAATCACAGGCATTGTGTGCAACAGCAGCCCACAGAGGGAAGTGTTCATATGGATTGAGTTGTTGCTGCATCCACCTACACTGTATTCTGTATTTATGTTGGGGAGTTTAGCCTGATATGAATAAATGAACTGTACAGTATTCTGGAGGACCTCGCCTCAGGACTGGTTGGTGTTGATGCTTCATTCTTTTGTTATCTTTGTTCGAGCAGACCAAATTGAACTTTCAGGCTACAGTCACACAAAATCAACATTCACCTCGTGAACAAGGAGAGAATAAAACCTTCGCTTCAGGTGTCAAAGCAGAGTCGCATCTCGTGTGGGTGGTCTATCTATCTATCTATCTATCTATCTATCTATCTATCTATCTATCTATCTATCTATCTATCTATCTATCTAAGAAAACATTGACTGGTGCACTACTATTTTCTGATTATACAACAAGTAGACCCGACCGAGCAATCTGATTGGTCAACTAGACAATAACACTTTATTTACAGTGACATGTTGAAAGAGGAATCATCTCTTCGTCACGTGCTGAAACACAAAGTAAAGTTTAGAACCTGACACAAAATGACATGAAGCTTCGGGCCACATGAAATCTGACCACCGGCCGTGATTAGGCCCCCGGGCCGTACTTTGGACATCCCTCATGTAACACTTTGCGGCACTAAGTCACACACCGCCAACTATTTCACTGATTTTGGTGAAACTGGATCATGTTTTATGGAGAAAATGTTGTGAAAATGTGATTTACAGAGTTTCCTGATGGACAGTGAAGTATACTGCTGCCAGTCGTAGCTGCTGTTAGCTGATGTTAGCTCAGTTTGTTAGCCAGGCTGCCCGGACTGTGAGTTCGCACCGGGGGGGGGGAGTGTCATAGAAGTTTTTGGACCACTGGGAAGTGGAGCCGGTGTCATGCAAGATGTAAGTTGGTCATGGACATGGCAGAGGCAAACGTACTTACACATATATGGTGTACGGCACGGACCCAGTACCGAAGTGGAGTGTGTTTAAAGAGGAATGACCTCCTCAAAAGGATGTATGCATTGGCCGGGAATCGAACCCGGGCCTCCCGCGTGGCAGGCGAGAATTCTACCACTGAACCACCAATGCTTGAAAACCTGTGTTTTTCTAGCCCTCAGACATGGTCTTGCAGGTAACACACCTGTTAAGAGGGTTTAAGTCGCTTCAATTGACAGGTAGCTGACGTTATAGATGGCTTGTCTGGACAGAAACACACAGAGCTATCTGTTGCCTGCAAAACAAAGTATTGGTGGTTCAGTGGTAGAATTCTCGCCTGCCATGTAGGCCAGGGTTTGATTCCTGGCCAATGCATACATCCTTTTTAACCATGGTGAACATTTTGGGTCATGAACACACTGCCACTTCAGTTTAGTTTGCCTTCAACACGTGACGAGGAGGTGATTCCTCTTTAAACACACTCCACTTTGGTAAGTACGTTTACCTCTGCCATTATGCCCATGACCAACTTTACGTCTTTGCATGACACCGGCTCCACTTCCCCCCCGATGGTCCAAAAACTCCTGTGTGGTACAAACACCAACACTCCCCCCCACCACTGTGCGCTGAACTCACAGTCCGGGCAGCCCCGGCTAACAAACTGAGCTAACAGCAGCTAACAGCAGCTACGACTGGCGGCAGTTTACTTCACTGTCCATCAGGAAACTCTGTAAATCACATTTTCACAACATTTTCTCCATAAAATATGATCCAGTTTCACCAAAAATCATTGAAATAGTTGGCGGTGTTTGACTGCCGTAAAGCGTTTACATCAGGGATGTCCAAAGTACGGCCCGGGGGGCTAATCAAGGCCCACTTTTTATAATATATTATTTATGGCCTGCTAGTAGGGATGTAACGGGTCACAATTTTAAATTCTTTTGTTATTTAAGATATTGAATTACACCAGTTAACTTGTGAGATTGTTTCTAAAGAAAGGAGATATTTGTCATGTATTTGGTTGTTTAAGATGTAAGTTGCACTTTTTTGTAAGAGAACACAACTAAACTGTTTGAGAGTTTCCGTAAAGAAAGCACCTAAGATTTTTTTCCTACAAATAAAAAGATAATTTTATTTGGTCATAATTTATCTGTAGCTCATTTTGAATGTATACCTGCTAGGATTGTCAGATACTGTATGACCTGAATATTTGTCTTTTTTTTTTGGTTGACATAATGAAGCATTTGGACCTTTAAGGACATAAACTGGTGGTGTTGTATATCTGTAGATGTGACACAAAATAATACTTTCTGAATGATTTTGTTAAAGAAAATCTTTTTTTGTTGTTGTTGTTCTTGTTAAAAAAAAATAAAAAAGTTTGGACACCGCCTGTGTGTGTAACCCCGGCGGCATGTGCTGTCTGAATAATCGAGCGCTCCTCTCAGGTTCCGCAGCGTGACGGAGAAACTCGGAAGTCCGGAAACAGGAAAAAAAAAAAAAAATCTCGGAGAAAGGAAAAAGTTAGAAACCCAGAAAAGATGAGCCGGATCTATCAGAACACGTCTCTGCAGAACAAACCGGTCCACAACGAGAGGTTCGACCGTGTCTGGTCTCCGTCTGCGCACGAAAGGTGAGAGAGCCAAAGTCCATTCACATAATCAGCCAATTAAGCTTTCCCGCCGTTTACAGCAGGTACACTTAATGTCAACACCTCACACAGGTTGATGCATCACAAATAACCACTGGCTGCAAATTCGGCGTCGGTGTCAAACCATAAATATCATTTAATGTCAATAAAACTGCTAATATGTGTGTTTGTAGTTCCTGCTTTTCTAACGCCCACTATGGGCATGTTTCAATTGTAAACAGAGTATATAAATATATTTTAAAATCAGGGTTCCCACGGGTGCTTGAATTCCTTGAAAATGCTTGAATTTCAATTCAGTGTTTTCAAGGTTGTGAAAATGCTTGAATTTTTTGTGAAGTGCTTGAAAATGCTTGAAATTTGTGTGATGTCTATTTGTCACTGTTATTGCGCTATGGTAGTTACACAATACACCGCTCACAAGCTGAGGATACAAGCCAATTCACAATTAGTTAAAAATCAAAACAGTCAATCTACCACCATATGAAATAATGCTAATTAGACCCATATTATTATGCCATACAGTGGCACCGCTGCGCTTCCCATGACCATCATGGCAAACACAACTAGTAGGCTACCTATTTAAAGGTGCTGGAAAAATGGAAAAACTGGTACTGAAGGTGCTTGAAAAGTGCTTGAATTTGTTCATGAAAAAGGTGTGGGAACCCTGTAAAATAGACTTTTAATGTCTGATGTTTTGCTTCCACACAGTGGTCCAGGTGTGATTTTAGAAGGGAAGCTGCTGGATGTTTCCAGACACGCGATCAGCGACGACACCAGTCAAAAGGTGAAGTACGACGCTTCAAACCTGGGTGTTTATATTTAAGCTTTAACAAACACTGTCGTCTCAGAACCAACTCCAAAATCAGACTCGGGCGCTAAAGTAACAACAGTTAGATCAAGAGTGCCGATATAGAGAATAACGGCACATAAAGCTGTTCCAATATTAAGGTTACATTAACGTTCTTTATACAGATACTTCTATATATTTCTACAAGTAGTTTAAACATTTAGAAACTGATCAGCCACCATCATCAACACAAAACCTTTAATAAAACCAATAACTAACCATGGCATACTTTACAGTTAACTAGTGTTTTTGACAAATGTTAAAAAATAAACATATCGGTTTGAAGTCCAAAGTGTTTTTTGAATTTTTGACAAACTAAACTTTGTTTTTTTTCCTCGTCTGTCACCGTCAGGTCCGTTTCTACGTGCTCTACATCAAACCGAGCCGGATCCATCAGAGGAAGTTCGATGCCAGCGGGAAGGAGATCGAGCCGAACTTCAGTGACACCAAGAAGGTCAACACCGGTTTCCTCATGTCCTCCTACAGTGAGTAGACGACAACAAACAAACATTCGAGGTTCATGTTTGCTTCACAAACTTCAGTGTGTGAAGGAGCGTTTTAAATCTGTCGTAAGACTTGTGGTCGGATCACGGCTCACAGGGCTCGAACTCTAAATTCCTTTCTGACTTAAAAATGTGTTTTCTGTCCGTACAGAGGTCGAAGCTAAAGGGGAGTCAGACCGTCTGTCTGAGGAGCAGCTGTCAACAATGGTCAACAAAGCCGAGCTGGTGAAGATAACGGACAAGTACCGACCCAGTGGGACCTGGGCCTTCTGGTACCCGGAGTCCGAGATGGACAAAACGGAGCTGGAAACAGGACAGGATGTCCGGCTGAAGACCAGAGGAAACAGTCCTTTCATATGTGAGTTATAACCAGCTGTTACAATCATGATCGATCAACCAGTGGACAACCCACACCTCGGTATCCCTTTGAGGTGTCTCAGGTGGATACAAAGATTTGCTTAGAGCCTTTAAGTTTGTTTCCTGACTACAGAAGAGTTTGTCTGTATTTCAAAGCCAGAGGGTGCGTTTTTGTTTTCATGGCCTTCACGTTGATCGAGTTTGTCCCAGCTCCGACCTCCGTGAATTAAAGTTGGATTTTGTTTTTTCCGGTGTCTGTCGCAGTTTCATATGTGACCTCGAGGGGATTGAACGCTGTTTGACTTCTCTTATATTCAGAAGAGTCATCCGGCTCTTTGATATTTAATAGTCACTTTGGTCTGTTCTCAGCTTTGACTTTCCCACTTTCCTGCCAAGATGTTTTATGATACGAAACGACATTTTGAAGCTCCTGAGGAGAGTAAGAAGTAAAAGTAAACAGTGTAAACTATGGAGGTTCATCATACGTCTATATGATATCTCAATCTCTTGTTAAATGTGTGATAAACTGTTGATTTATGATGAAGTTGATCTTTTATTTTCAGTCAGCTCCTCCACCGAGCACGTCAACCACTTAACATAGCAACAGGTTTGGTTAGTTTTATGTTAAAATGGCAAGTATTGCATAATGAGAATTATTATTAGAATCTGTTTTAGAGTTCTCATCTTTCTTTGAGAAAAGTTACATCTAGAAAACGACAGACGGAACGACGCCATCACCACTACGACTTTTGAACGAGCATCGTTCACAACGAACCTCACGTGACTTTAATGACTCTGACGACAGTCGTCACAACGAGCACTAACGAGCACTAACGAGCACTAACGAGTCAAGTGAAGCTATGGACGGGTCAACAATCCCTCCTAGGGTAAATACTCGGAGCTCCTCACCGGTCGGTCAGAACTGAAGAAGCTTCTTGAATGGGAGGTGAAACGTCTTCACGAATCTACAACCAGGTCCAGTTGCCTCAGATTTAACCTTCAATTTTTAGAATAGTTTTATTTAATAAATATTATCATATGTACATTTATTTAAGCTTTAATGAATAAATATGTAAAAATTGAACTTTTGTGTCAGTACATTCATGACGGAGGTCAACCAGTTCCTCTGAAAACAGACTCCTTCAGTACGTCTCTTAAGGTTTTGCTCCAGGCTGAAAACTTAAAGACTTCAAGGCCCTGATTTTTTTTTTTCCTCAACCAAAGTCTTTTGATTTCAGCGATGGGATCACATGTTGACGCATTATTTTCAAGATAAAGGTGGAATAAGAAAGCTGATGACGTTGTGAGCTTGTTGTATCTGATCGAACTCACCCACACAGTCCTGATGAGTCAGATCAGTGGAGTTTGTTTTACTGCCGTGTCCTCAATAAGTAGTTTAACTTATTGTTGCTTATTTAGTCAAGATACTTCAGATCTGTCAACATCTTTATGTCTGATCTTTCTAAAAGGTGGAACATGAATAAGTTTTTTTTTTTTTTTTGCGTCTCTAGTCTCGTTAGCCAAAGTGGACGGCGGCACGGTGACCAAGTGTAACTTTGCCGGAGACGTAAAGGCCGGAGCGTCGTGGACGGACAAGATCATGGCCAACAAAGCCGACGGAGGCAGCGCTCAGAAGTCTGGAGGTGAAGGAGAAGGAGCAGACGAGGATGAATGGGTGAGGAGTCAGACGTTATCTCATGACTCTTTCCATACAGAGCAGGTCTAGTCCAGACTCTTAATGTCTGAGACAAACAGAAACGAGAAGACTCACTTCCTTCTCTTTGTTCCTCTCTCAGGACGATTGAGGAAACCATCACACATCAGTGTTGGAATCCTCCTCGGTTCTGGTCTTCATGTTGAACCGCTTCAGCTTGGCTCCATTCCTTTCTCTTTAGACTGGATTCCAGCGTTTCACGCATGTGGCCCTGAGGCTGGAAACCTTGCGTCACTTGTACAGTACGGGACTCTTCCATGGTGCAGACTTTGAAACTTCACCCTCCTCGTGGGTACTTTGGATTAGATCCATTACATTCTTTGGTTTATTCCTACACTCTGCTTGTTTTGTGCATACTCTGCTATTTTATTTTATACTTTATTTTTTAAAGAAACATAAAAATACAACAAATGTTGCCTACAGGTGATTATTCCTTCTTCTAATTGATATAATCTGTTCTAACTCAACTGAGGAAAACAACATGGTGTTATTTTGTACTGAAAATTTTTACGTTTCATGTCAAGTAAAGTTGGTTTTAGTTATACGGAGTGCTTAAATGTAGCAGTATAACAAAATCAGAGACTTTGTATGTTATGCTTTTATATTTCAGGTGAAACAGGAATGACGTACTGGATTCAGATTTTACACAATATCATTGTTTTATTATTAAAAATAACAATTTCAGCAACATTCAAGAATAATTTGGCTCTTTGATTACAACATAATATAATACATATATAGACATTGTCCCTACAACAAACAGAGGTTGTGTCTGTCCTTTGGCTCCGGCTTGTGCAAATGTTGAGAAATCGATGGCATCAAAAAGCTGGTTACGTTTTTAGCTGTTGCGATTAAACTTTTCGTTAGCAGATGTAAGTTTTAATTCGTTTCCACTGTCAAAAACTCAACACAAAGTTCTGATTATGAAAATAATTCTGACAACAGCGACAAGAAAAAGGGTGATTTTGGTCAAACAAGTATAGCTGTATCAGCGTCATGTGCAAAAAGCTTGTTTTTCTCAAATACAACATATAAATAGTGCATGTGGGTATATACATAAACACTGTGCCACGTTTCTCTTATGAATGGTCAGTCCTGCACTACGTGTGCGGCTCGATTGCGGTTCATTTTGGTAAATTATTTGGTGATTATTTCTTTGGTCCGTTTCCCCGACAAAGTGAGATTCGCTCTTGATCAGTTCTTGTTTAAGGCAGCAGAACTGAAAACGGCCAGCACCACTGATCTGTGAGGCTCGAAAACAATGAAACTTGGTGGGGGTTTTCCCCCCACTCTACCCTAAGCTGTTTGTGCTTCAAACCACTCAAGTATAATGTCTTTGTGCTCTGCGACCCACTGGATGTTGACTTGTGTTTGCTCTATGGCCTGGTTCACCGCCCTGTCAGCAGAACCCAGAAGGTAGTCCGTCGAAAAGCGTTCCAGCTGTACACAAACACACAAAGATAATACAGTGATGTTAAGGTACTGTTACAGAAGCACAAAAAAAGTTGGCGTGTAGGTGTTTCCGTCAACACATCCTATGAAAAGACCAAAACTAACTTGTGTATAGGGGTATTAAGTGAGTGGGCTAAAGTCCTTCCCAAGTGGCAACCTCCGTGGCCAATAACTGCAGTTCCCCAAACGTCCACTTGAGGCTGGCTCCAGAACTGAGTCAATCTCCATAAGCCTCCATGTTAAAATGTCCAGGTCATTACTAAATTTTAGATTACTTGCTGGAGTCGTAACTGCGTTCCATTACACATAAGAGTCTACTGCTGTGACTGATTGTTTTCCAGGTATTATTCATCTCTAAGAAACGTTGATCAGAAAAGAAACTGACGGCAAATTACCCCAAAATATGAAAATCTTTTGATAATATGTTTCATAGAAGTTGCTATTTGTTGTATAATCGTAATATTGCATGAGAGAGTGTGCTTTACCGTCATTATTGGCACTTCAGTGACGCTTACGGACTGAGGTGCATCACTATCGTGCCAATAATGATGTTAAAGCACACCCTCTCACGTAATATCGCTTAATTTATCTACTGTAAAGTTTATTTGAATGTAATTAATATAATGATATATGTCAGACTTTGGATACACAGACAGTGCACGCTGGTATGTGAAGTCATAATTTGTTGACTTTAGATAAGATATCAGGGTGCGTCTAGTTTCTCATTTGGTATGAATCAACTATTGCTGCGCGACTAGAAAGATTCTTTTCTCTTGACATCATTTGGAGCTTGTGTCATCATCGTCAAAAACATTATTAAATTACCTCCTCCAGTTCAAACTGTGTCGAGAATCTGCTGGTCACTCCGTTAATCAGCCATGCTGAATCCCTGGAAACAGACGGTGGACAAAATATTAGAAACACGCTAATAAACGAGCACGAGCTGGATTACATTC
The DNA here is from genome assembly GCF_000972845.2 of Larimichthys crocea. NCBI lineage: Eukaryota > Metazoa > Chordata > Actinopteri > Sciaenidae > Larimichthys > Larimichthys crocea. Next base: position 15,186,330 of record NC_040030.1, read on the forward strand.
AAGAAAGAAACCCTTGAGACTGACTGTGTGTCATGAAATTAAACCCTGACTGCTGTGCATGTTTAAACTTTGATACCGGTCGATTTGTCTTCCTGGTAATGACGCAAACAGCAGGAGGAGAGTTAATGATAAGCACTGATTAAATAAGAAGACCTTTGTACTGGCACAGTGTATTCAGTTTTTATAATACGCTGTCTATTATAGTCTCTTTGTTTTATGGCACTGCTTGTTTATTTAAGTGATTCAACTGCAGGTCACTTCAGTGTCAAGAGGTTTCTGTAAACGCCAACCAACCAACCGACCAACCAACCAACCAACCAACCGACCACCCCTTCCGAGACAAGGTTCTGGTCATGAACCACCAAATGGATCTTATTTTATGTAGGCTAAAAGACGTAGTTCAACACTTTTTACATAGTCATGTGATGCACATCACATAACTGCACCCACCTGCCCAGCGTCAAACAGCAGACAAACAAATTTAGGGGCTAGCATATTGGGATGGTTGATGAAGAACCCAATCTTGGGACCCATTGGCTATCGTCTAACGATGATTTAGGCCGAATTCAGAACAAAACAGGTTTTCTCCAGGTTTCTCGATACCGACACACCTTCGTCGCTCAACCACTGCTATTTCTCTGTCTTTTAAACCATTGGAACCAAACCAAATGAAACTTCTTCGTGTCTAGACTACATGAGAGACATCAGAGACATTTCAGGCCGACTGTGGAGGTTTGACCGGTCTGATTGTCAGATTAGCCAACACATCGTGACAATGGGGTTGCATTTCTCAAAAGTTGAGTCTGGCTTAACTTCTCCATTGGCGTATATGCACGGCAAGACAGTCCGATTACCAACAACAACGCGAGAATGACGAGGAAGTCGCATTTCTGCTAACCTCCATCACCAAATATTCACATACGAATACAGATAACCTTAAAAACAAGCTAATAAAAAGCTACATCGTCATCAGATGATAGCCAATAGGTTCTAAGATCGTATTTCGACCATCACATCCCACCCGTTGCAACCAAACCCCACTAATGATTAGTCAATACTACTTGGATTAAAGACAGAAAACCAGTGCCATAATCTTGAACCCGACAGATCTATTTATAGAGATTGGTGCGGACCAAACGCGGAGCTAAAAGTAGAGTCATAACATGATGAATGTGGGTGATTTTTAGTTATTTGAGGCCAAAAGGGAGAAAAGAATGAAGGAGCTTTAAAAGGCAGCACACCATTAAAAGTGTCTAACTCAGCTGCTGGTCGGCTTGACCGCCCTGACAAACATGTGTTCTGGGGTAAACTGTGTATACTTGTAAAAAGAAAATGGCTAAATTTAAACATTTAGCACTGACGCAAAATCATCAACCTCAAACCAGAAATACAAGCCCCACGTCTTCCTTTTTCCAAACTACAGAGATGTAATCTGTGAAAAACAATGCGAATGGAGACCTACCCCTCGCTGACATAATCCCAGTGTGCTCTGATAAAGTTCCAGGTGAGCGCCTGCCCCGCCACGTTTTTGGCGATGTAGTTAATCGTGGAGGCGACCTCCATCAGACGTATCTTCTCCGGGTCCAAAGTGTATTCCAGGTATCTGTAAGATAAGGAAGGCACTGACTTGTCTCTTCTTAATAAAAACAACCTGTTTGGGATTCACCTTATCACAGGTGTGTCTGTACTGAAAGAGTCTCTGTATATGACACATCGGGTCTGTTCACCTGTTGAGCAGCCAGATCTTCTTGGTGCACGCCAGAGCTGAGCGGAGCTGGTCTTTCTCGGAGGTGTCGGTGGTGCTTTGAAACTTGTCCCAGGCAAACTCCCACTCTTTCTTCCCGCCAGCAGCCACAGCTTGGCAGTAAATTACATACCGCAGATTGGGGTGGATGCTGAATCACACACACACACACACACACATATACAGTTATTTTCCCATGTCTCATTTTCAAGTTTTCTTGGTAATTCTGCGCTGTTGACTTGGTATTTTCCTGCTTATCAGCATATTTTTGCAGACATACTGAACATTTTCTCAGTCTGTTCGACTTTCATGTTTTTCTTCCACACCATTGCAAACTAAAGGATTGCACATGCGAGATGATAAAGTATGGTTTTTATACTCTTATAGAAGCTGACACTAGTGCAGAAACAGCTGGAGCAGCTCTTGCTTGCAGTCTTGGTGCACATGCAAACACAACCTCTATCCTCAGAGGGATAATTCAGATTCCTTGATTGGTGGATTGAACACATGCATGTACAAATGTGGGCAAATGAAACACACTCACATGCGTGTATGTATACAATAAACACATTTAATAAAGGGTTAAAGTTGCACCTGGTTTTATATACAGTATATAGCCCCAAATCAGAGTTATCTCATGATATATAAAACAGGTCTAGATTGTAGCAGCAACACTGAAACATCAAGTTTGACTTCATGACGACTTTAAGAGGCAGAAACCTCGAGCAGGACCCGGCTCATGGTGGACAGCCATCTGTCACATGTTAATAAAACTCCTGCCGTGTGCAGCTTTAAAGATAAGACCGATGTGATAACAACCACCAACGATGAACACAAACAAAGTGATTAGAGAACACCTACCTTCACTGAGTCAATGCTGCAGGGTAAAGCTACAGAACATCACAGTGAGACCTTTTTCAGGAAGTTCAGGAGAATTTAAATTACGTCATATAAATCGTTGTAGTAGTACGTGTGCAGAGGTGTACGTACGTGTTGGTGCCGTTGCTCTTCATCCAGTTGGCGTACATCTTTGATGCCATCGATATGCATTCTGGGAGCCCGTTGGAACACGCCACGTCGATGGCGAGAATCTGGCTGTGCCTTTGAATGAAGCCATCACAATTTAATTTTAGAGACAAAGTGCGCATTTTGAAGAAGACTTTGAGATTTTTAAAGCTCTGAAGAAAGCTATATACAGTATATATATTTGAGTTAACCATGGGTTGCTTAAAAAATGCTCTGAAATTGGTCTCCACCAATATGTGCCTCTTGAATGGTTCTGGGCTGGTAGTGCACAGTCGGTTTATCAAAGCCTTATTTGCTGAAAGCGGCCACTCGCTTCAGGTGGACATGAGGAACTGTCATTTACAGTTGTTTAAAGTGTTTTTCACCTGAAACCTGAAAAGTGCTTCCATATGAGCACACTACACATCTGTCATAACTGATGTCTATAACTGATGGTGTGTAAACCCGAACATCTGTCGTGCATTGGCACTTTTGGACTCTTGTAAAACTGTAAAAATCTGTTATGGATAAACTGAGGAGGAAACTCTGTCTAAACAATGATGAGATGATTATTACCCCTGTGGGATCGTGAGATTGATCTTTTCTTACTGTAAGGAGTGATCCTCTGGGACTTTTGAATAGTCCGTGTAGTTCCTGAAGTAGTTATACAGGTCCGTAACCTGTTCCCGGAGGTACGCCTGCAGGAAGAAACATCTTTAGAGCAGAGTTTTGGGAATCCACATGGGAGCAATATAACATTTTTACTGCACATCTGTTTATGTTCTGATGAGGGATGAACATTAACGTAATGAGGCAATCAACTTTCTTTCAGTCTTTTCCAACCACAAATATTTTGCTTAAGCAAGAAAAATGACACATGCCTGCATAGGTCCGTACACCTCGGAGCGGTCAAACATGAGGACAAAGTATTCAAGGTTCCTAACTGCTGATTCCCAGGCAATGTACGCCGTCTCGTTCCGAAGGAAGCGGGTTAAATTCAAAGCCAGAGTCACGTTGGCTAGTTTGGCCCTGAGGGGAAGAAACAGAGATTGGATTCAGCGAGATCACGGTGGCAAAGAAGAAGTCACAAGCATGAACCAAGAAGTCTGCATCAGCTGAATGCAAATTACCTTGCCAAGTTAAATCCATCGTCCATAAGCTGTGCTCTGTTCATCAGCGGTATCCGCTGGAATCAAATAAGAGCAAGACAAGTTTATGAAGACATGAAGACATCTGCAACTGTTGTCATCCTACACACGGCAGGAAATGATGACTTGGAGAGCTTTAAATCAAAGCTACACTGACGTACGTCTGTTCTCACACTATGTAACTTTGGGTAGTACGTAACGCTGGACAATGGCGCTGGACAAGCTTTTTAGTTGGGCGTCATGACTCAAGGGATGGAAATGTGGATTGTCATGAACAGACATTCATGTTCCCCAGTGGATGATTCATTATGACCTCAAACTTTTCTCTTACTTAGTTAAATATCTCATTGTCTAACAGATGGATTGGTGCAAAATTTCTCAGATCACAAAACTTGTTTCAACTCAAAGTACTAGATGAATAACCTGACCTTTGACCTGCTGGTTGCATTAGACAACATTCATCCATTTATCCGGAAACTTCAGGGTTAATCCTTCAGGGGGCGACTTATCAGGTTTATGACCAATATATACATATGGAGGTTGGTTTCTGCTCAGTTCTGTGATTTTCTAACTCATTATTTGTCTCCGTACTCACATTTGGCTCGCTGTCCAGCTGAGACAGGAGGCGTTCCCAGTTCTCCGGGTTGTAATTGACTCTGTAGTATCCGGTGCAGTTTAAGTTTGCCAGGATCCACTCTCCTTTCTTAGAAATCAGTTCGTTCTTCTTTTCTTTAAGACAAATATTGATGGAACGTAAATTATACTTTACTGACTAGAAATCACAAATGAATGGTCTGTCTCATCAGTCTTCCATGAGTTTGATGAAACGGAGTAAGCTGAGTAGTGTAAAGCAAAATGGTTGGTCATAATATGAAAACAAAGCGGAGAAACAAGATGTGTGTTGCGTATTGTATTACCTACGCCGTTGGTCGTCACTGTGATGTAAGACGGTCCAGATGTTTCTGAAAGGATGTTGATTGGGATGTACCACCAAAGACTGAACAGACAGAAAAAACAGACAAAGAACAAGTATAATAAATACAAGTTATGTTCTGAGTCCAGAGCTGTTATGGTCTGGGCAAAACATTTTTTAAACTACGTCAGCTTCAATTACTGTGAAACTTGTCATGGCAGTGTTATGGAGTAAACAGAGGAACAAAATGCTGCGATCGGCTGCAGACCTGGCAGAGAAAAACTCGGTTAACTATAGGTGGCATTGTTGCTAATAACAACAACAAAACAGACGCAAGAACAAAGCAGTCTCTTTGATTATTATTATATTATATTATTATATAGAGAACAGATTTATGATCCAACTTTGGCCTTTGGAAAGATTTAAGATAAAGGATCATCTCTAGTCCAAATGGATCAAACTGAAGTATACTGAAGTCATCAATGTTTAACCAATTGTTGACCAGAGATTTATACCCATATTGCATTTCCCACTTCGGGTCATTGGCATTGGTCAAAACTGGTGAAAAGTATACGTGCCAATGAGTGAAACCACTATCTGAAGATGAACTTTGAAACTGATGTGTGTGATCTGTGTAATCAATGATGCATTTTAGGCTTTTAGCTTTGTTTTGTTCGCCGCCAACTCCTGACAGAAATTTGCTGCTTGGAAAACCAAAACAACGAGCTGAAAGACAGTAAAGGGGAGAGATCAAGCGGCAACCTCTGTGGCTGTGAAGCCAGAAACTGCAGTTCCTCAAACGTCCACTTGAGGCTGGCTCCAGAAGTGAGTCACTCTCCATAAGTCCCCATGTTCAAAACTTCACAACAGAAATAAACATGTTTACAGCCTGGTACAAAAAACAGTTTTGGTCTCTGTAGCTAATTTCCCCGTTCATGACAACTGTACTGAGGGTGAATTTATATACAACTCACCTGTTCACATTATATTAAGGCTTAAAGTTACGCAGGATTAAGAGCAGTGTATCTATCTAATCAGTGTAAATGAGAAACATCTTAACTGTTGTACATTTAACACGTACTCAGATTCAGCAGTGTCATTGAACAGAAACTGCTTCTGGTAGATTTCTCCATTGGTGGTGTTGATGGTGATGACGGGATAGCCGATCTGATTGGTCCAGCGCTCCATCATCTTTGCAACCTCAGTGTGACCAGTATCCATTTCTACAGCCTGCAAACATTAATGACGTTTTATGATATAAATACTAAAATATCAACAAATGAGCAGGAAAAACATTTGGCTAAATCTCTAAGACTTTACCTTTTGAATGCTATCCCAGAGGTCGTTCTGGTCGGCGTTTTTATACATGAAGTCCCTGAGGTATATCTTAAACACACAGAAAACAGGTTGATGTTAACAAAGTGCTTGAGCTGCCAATGTTTGAAATTTACAGTCGCTCTTGAACAGCACTGACAGTCCAGGTGTTGTGGGTCTTCCCAAAGAGATTCTGGTCACTTGTGCCCACAACATTATCTTCCTGCTTCCTGCTCAGTGAGGATGACGACACCCTTATTGATTTAGCTTGAGTCAGTGGAAACTACACATAGACAAATATTGTAAACCTGTTTCTCATTGCCTTCTCTTTGCTGCAGACGTAAACCAGATGTTTGAAAGTTCGACTTCAGAGCAGCAGTGATGATGTTATTGTCAACAAATCAGATTTGGATATATGATGGAGACTTGGTTTGTTGATGTTCACATAAACTTACGTAACTGACGCTGGTAAATTTGCATGCGTGTGTGTGTGAGTGATGTGAGAAACACCTTTCAGAGTAATGCAATACATTTTAACAGGCACCGCTACAGCCTTCGTAACGTCCACTTGAGCCTGGCTCAAGACGCGGTGAAGCTGAAAGACATAAAAAATATGGGGAACTCAAGCCTCCATGGCTGTGAAGTGAAGCCAAAAAATTGCAGTTCCTTAAACGTTCACTTGATCGTCAGCACTCAATGCTCAGCTAACAACCCAACATGCATCAATAATGAAACTGTTGAGATCGTGCAGTGCATCAGATATCTCGGACTCACCCTGGACAATAAACTGAACTTTGATCAACGCATTGCTGACATCCACAAACGCTGCCAATGCTGGAAAACTCAAGCCCCTTTTTGTTGTGAATGCAGAAGTTGTTCTCCAAATTTCTTTACAAAGAAAACAACTCCTATCTGTGAAGAGGACTTTCTACAACCTGAAAGAACACTCAGAAAAACCATCTGACTGAACCCGAGTCAAGCTTTTGTAACTATTCCAAACTTTGCGAAGGTATGCGTGTTTCTTTATGAGTCATAATATAATCTGAAATAAAAACTGTGGCATGGCAGACACTAATGAATGAGGAGAATAAATAAGTATTTTCTTTGGTTTTGCTTTTCTTTCTTGTTACATTCAGTAAATCAACCAGGCATGCACGATATTATAAAGGGTTTTATGTGACGTTGAATTTTTCATACCCCTAATTAAGGCATCAATTTGAAAATTTTGCTCTGGGAGTTTGCTTCCACACCCATGCTGTAAGTCATCATGTCATGGCGAGGCATGAAATTATAAAATTATAAAAAAAAGGATGCATCTTCTCAGAACAAACTTTTGCCACTTGGTCTGTCCTAGCCTTTAGTCTTGAGTCATGGAGACTACGTACATGTTTTCAACAGTGTATGGTCTGAACGCTGCTTAAAAACCATAAAACCATAAAAAAACACAACAAAACCATGATGAAATTTATCGTATCGTCTTTGTGAAACAGGTCGTGCTAGGGACACTTGAAGGGTTGTTAAACTGTAGCTGAAATTTCCTGTAAGACACTCAACCCAATACACAACTGTCACAGTGAAATGTATCAGATGTTATCTCAGCTCTAACAAGCCCTCACTGAACTGTGAAAGTCAAGGTCGGTTTCATACATGAGACACCTGTTGCTACATCCGAGGATAGAAAAGGTGAAAGTTACTATGTAAAACCAAACAAGGCTATAAGACACACAGCGTTCTACTTAACTCAAGCATGTAATACATATTTTCCATTACAAAACTACTGTAGCTGGCAAGCTGACGGCAAAAACGCTGAAACATGGTAGGAACATGCTCAGGCCAGTCAGTCATTTTCTTTCTATTTTCTCTGGATTGTGCATTTACACACCTGTGGTGCTTCTCCTCAAGACTGTACATCGTTTTCATTCAATAAAACTTTGACTGGAGTTGGGAGGAACGTCTCTAAGAGCTTGCTAGTCCGGTTACTTAGCATCAGTGGAAAGTGTTCCTATTTAGGTCAACTAGGTGACAATCGGTGCATTGAAGTTCACCAAAAGTTGAGCTTGACAAAAAGAGTTTGTGGAGTTCTTCTTGACCCCGAGACAGATCCCAATGAACCCATTGAAATGAACTGATTTCTCTTCGTTTCAAATGCTGGTGTGTGACCAAACATTTTCAACCAAAACTGATCATAACGATCATAAAGGTTACAACCAAACATTGCACCAAACTTACGTGAAATGTCTTCTTTCCAGGGTCTTAACAGTGTTGCTAATACTGTTAAATACCATTTCCTTGCCAAAAAAACATTTGATTATGGATTTGTTTTCTAGTGCAGAAAATCGTAAGTGACCCAAGATCATTACTGAACCACAACGTTGCATTTAGGATCGGCAGATCGACAGATCCCAACAAACCCATTGAAATGAACTGATTTCCGAGCATGAAAGAGGGCCTTTAGTCTTATGTCTAGACTAGAAATCTGATCTGAGGTTAAGTAGGAAGAAGTCTTGAGCCTTGAGTCTCAGGGACAATCTGCAGGGTTCTGTACAATTTCAACCCATTTTAATGAAAATATATTACTTACTTTGACTCCATTGTGGAAAGTAGTTTTTCCCACTACGCCGGCAAGCATTCTCAGCACCAGCGCCCCCTGCAGAGTGAACGCACACTTAATCTTAATCTAAACTTTGTGATATTCATTATGCCCCCTTGTGCCCTGGTCATTAAGAATGATTGTATGCGTTGTTAGACTCCTTACTTTGCTGTAGGTTATAGAATCAAACATCCCAATGATCGCAGAACTCGTCTGGACCTCTTCCTCAGGAACATTGAGAGGATGAGATGAGGCCAGGGCATCTTCTTCAAAAGCTCGATGGAGGTCTCTCATGACAAATACGTCTGACTGAGGAAAACAAATAGAGAGAAGATCAAATGTTGAATTGCATGCAGTGAGTTGCTGCCTCAAGCAAACGAGTTAAAGTATCTGGGACCAGCGGATTGGTTCAGCATCAGCTGTACCCATTGACTTTAAGGTGAGGGAAATCTAACTTATTTCCAGGTTCCAGGTTCCTGCAGCGCTTTATTAGCATTAAGCCTTCTTTTTCAAGTGTATTTGCCAATGTCCATGATTTCCACGCGTTAGGGAAGCGACCAACAATGATTGGACTGAACTTACCATCTGAAACATAGGCTCAACGTGCTCGACCGCAATGGTTGCCATGTAGGTTGCAAAGCCCTCGTTCAGCCAGATTTGGTTCCACCATTTCATCGTCACCAAATTTCCAAACCACTGTCAACAAAAATGGATCGTTGAGGTAAAATTCACACGACATGTCACACAATGTGACATGTTTCATAAAATGCTGCAGGATGTTGTAGGATTGATAGAGTTCTTGCCTGGTGTGCCAGCTCATGTGCAATCAGAGTGGCGATCCATTCCTTCTCCAACAGTGAAGACACGCCTTCCTCATAGAGCAGGCTTCCCTCCTGGTATGTGACCAGTCCCCAGTTTTCCATTGCTGCAGGAGCTAAGTCTGGCAATGCAATTTGATCTAGACGAATCACACAGATATGGTCCAATGACCAAATTATATACATAAAGATTGTTATATTCAGTATCCAGTAGGTTTTTTCTCAGAAGAGAAGTGCTGCTCTGGGGGTAGAATAGATTTTATTGGTAGAAGATGATATAACGAAGCTGATTACCGCTACATACCAACTCAAAATATTCAAAAACTGCAATCATAGCATCAAATGGGTCTTCATAGCCAAATAGGCTGTATTTTCTTAACATTTGTCATAACGGTGGTATTTGAGTAGCCTAATATTTTATGAGGTGTCACGCGGAGTAAAAGTTTAAGAAGTACTGCGATAGTGGATACAACAGAAACAGTTTCACATCAGCAGCCGTCGTCTTTATTGATAGTGCGTCTTGCGTAAAGTTTCCGTAGCCTTGTTGTCTCTTGTGTTCTTTGATTTCAGGTACTGCCCTTTCCCTCTCCTCCTCAATCAGCTGATTAGCTGATTAACACCTATAAACGCTTACCAGGTGTTTGAGTGGTGGTGTGGTCCTGCAGCGAGTGGTTCGTTGTGTGCAGTGTGATCGGTTCTGGCTGGCATCGCTTCGTTGAGAAAGACTTCTCTTTACGTTGTATAAGTTTTGGTGTTATTGAATAAATCCCTGCGATTGCAGTCGGTCCTTGGTTAATCCCTTTGCTTTTGGTCTTTACCTCCCTAAATTCCCCTAGATTCATTTTTGCCCTGTCGGGGTCGTAACAAGCTGAATAAGGTCAATCTACGCTAATTTTTAATGTCTGTGTTAACGGTGGTGGTAAAGCTTCACCAGAAAGTTTCCATCTATCAACACATCAGTCTGGTCACGTCTTGACAAAGTCTTACCGAGCGTTTTCTGTTGGTAGTTAATTTCAAAATATTTCTCGTAGAATGAGAGAATCTTTCCGGTGATGCTGGCGGCATAATCGGCGTGTCGTGCGTGGATGGCCTCGGGACGGGCGAACGTCTGGATGAGCAAAAAACAGAACACAGTCAGCTGAAGCACAGAAGATATAGTTTTAGTTATTTTGTAACTTAATTGAAAAACAGTGCAAGTACAAAAGGTTAAATACGTCCAAAAAAGAACAGGTGGTGGAAAATGAAAATGATACACACCAAAAATAAAGACATTAAATTCATCTTAAATCTACAGGAGTACACATACTTGAATTTCCACACGGTCATGTGGGGAGCGGGTTGATTGTTCGAACTCTGAAACCACGAAGGCAAACAAGTATGTCGACATCTTTGGTGTTGGATAAAATTTGGTGTATTGCCAGTAGTCGTCTAACATATTGGAGACTGAGAGAGAGAGAGAAACAAAGCAGCAGTAAGTAAGAATAAGTTTTAATTCTTTATTACTGCATCTTTAATGAAAACAGTAGGAGCTTGTTTGTTTTCACCTGACTGTTCCTCATTCCCGAGAGCTCTCGTGTTTAACCTGTGGACGATCGTCACGTGAAACACCGCCTTCATTTCTGGCTCATCGAAACAGGGAAACACTCTCCTGGTTTCTGTTGGCTCCATATTGGTAGCAGCAAGGAATCTATGAATACAGATGAAGTCAGTCAGTCAGGAAAACATGAGAGACATAATTAGAAAGAGCAAACAATTAAAAAATTACATTTAATTGATGCGTTTACAAGCATTGACGTCAACGGATAACCAATGTGTTTCTTTCAAATAGAGGTAGTTGTTCTGTGTCCACAAAGTTTGTACCACAGGAAAACCAGCCCGGGACTATGACATAAAATATAAACGAGTGTGTAATGAACGTGTAAAAACAACAAGAAGACATGAGTGAGTGGTGACGAGAGAGGTATCCCGTTTCCTGGAGATTCAACTGAGTATTAATAATGTGACAAAGTGTTTGTGAATGTTGAACCACACCAGCATAGTACGCGTTTAAACACACACGTGTCTCCACTCAGTGATTTCATACTGGGACTTTGGGTCAGTCATGATAAATAGATCTATTACAGTGTTTACAATACCTTAAACCACCAAACTGTGGTCTGTTTGCTTTAAATAAAACTGAACCTTTTCCTCGTTTTTTCAAGCTGTGTAAGATAAATGAACCATGTCCTAAACAACAAGACCACAAAGACATCTGATACACATTGCTGTGTTGTTGTTGTTGTTAAGACTTCAATCCACATGGGAGTTTTCATGTAGATTAGTTTATTTTCTGTTCCAGTGTTGCAAAAAACTTGTGAGTTAGGCCAAGTTTATTTTCTCGGAAAGACAATCAAGTCTCGTTTCTAAACAGAAAGTAGTTTTATCTCTCAGTCACGTGAATGATTACTTTTATATTGAGCATTCGGGATTCACCTGGTTTTACTCAGAGCTGTCAACCGTCCAGTTTCACCGTGAGCTGCTTGTTTGAGTTTGTTTCTGTTTATGACTTGGAGGCTTTGGAGTTATTTAATGCTGTAACTCAAGAATAAAGAAGTAATGTAACTTGTTACTTTTGCTGATCATGAAAATCATGAATTGGAGGTTTGTTTGTGGATGTCTTAAAGCCATTTGTTTTGGCTGCTTATGTTCTTTCAATTTCCATGAAACTGTCTCGTGTTACTAGAGAGTTCTACAAGTGGATTCATCTGCAACAGTTTCACCTTTTTTAATCAAATTTTGTGCCTTGAAAGGGTCAAATCTGAGATTTTGTGACAGGATTTGTTTTATTTTTCTACAAACAAGTCTTCAAAAAACTTGACAATCACAAATTTTACACACAGAAACATCAAACTTGTTTTTTTTGTTACTCACCTCTCTCTTGAATCACCTTCCTCAGCTGCAACGTCCGCATGATACGAGCTCAAATACAACCCATCGAGACTTTGTGACATTACTCCCTCGAAACTCAGAAACAGACTGTAGTTCTTCCCTTTCTCCAACGCCTCATTCAACTGAATCTCGAGGAAGTCGCTTACATCTTCGTGGTGTATCATTTCGTTAATTTTCACCCGCACGTTGTCTTTTAAGCTCACCACTGATGAATCTATGATGGTCAGGTCCTTGCTGTGGAGGTAGATGGCGCTCGTTGTTTGGACGCAGTGAAAGACAACAGTAGAGTTCCCGGTGAAGAGCAACGTCTGGTTGGGACTGGTGACATTTACCTCCTCGATGATCTTGGTGTAGAGGTGAGGTTGCAGGTAGACCGTGTATGTTTCAGGAACGAGGTACTTCGGCAGTCGCATGACGGGTGGCGGTCCCGTGGTGGTGGTTGAAAAGGTTGGACGGGGTGTCGGGTTCAAGTCAGCGATCTGAGTCTTGTACAAAATAATCATGGTGATCATTCCGGCGATGACAGAGCAGGTCATGACCACAAAGGTGATGGCGACCGTCTTGGATATAAAGGATTCCTTCGCCATGGTGGCTGCTTCCTGCGGTCAGCCCTGAAGGTCCTGTTGCTTGAGTGGTAGAGATGAGACTGATCAGTCCCTGAGCTGCCTCTGGACTGCAATGATCTGTTTCCGTGAAAGTAACCTCCCTCCCATAAACAGGGCTTGGCCTCAGCAATTAAGGGTCTGCACTTGGATTAAGCATTAACTTTGGCATCGCCGAAGGAGCAAAGAGTAAGTTATAGTGTGAAGAGGGCGATGTTCATTGGCCTTGTTGTGAATAATCAGGTTGTGCTCTCAAACATCTGGAAGTGGTTACTGTGGTCTTGCCACTAATCCAAGGGTTAGGTAAACCTCAAGGAACACTTTATCCTCACACGACACTGTCCAGCCCATCACACCCACAGCAGTCCCTCGACATTCCACATCAAACCATCATAGTCCCATGTCCGGCTGGACACAAGAGGCCGGTGGTGAAGAAAATCCATCAGAACATCAGCATCATCACTTCTGATCATAGAGGCAAACAAGAACTATCGACATCCACGTCCAGGTGAACCTTCAATCCCTGGCGAGGGGGGCGTCAACTGACAGCGTCCAAAGATAAATGTCAACACAGATCCTGAGCGACGGACGAGATCCCAACAATAGACAAGCATATGAAGAGAGGAGTGGATTAAAGAGAGGGCTGGATAAGACAGAAAGAAAAGGAGAGCAAAAGGAGGAAGGAAAAAAAAAGGTGGATTTGGGGAAATCACTGAATTGCTTGGAAAGCCCCAACCTCGAGGAATCCCGATCACCGCGACCGCCGCACACGAATTCTCCACCTCAGGAGAGGAAACGCGGGGAGACAAATAGGCAAAATGGGAACAGCGTAAGGGGCAAAGGGGACCCAGCTGGGTGCGGCGGCGTTATTTGTACTGAGAACAGATGTTTCCGTTTGCGGGGTCAAGGAGATCGAACCGACACGATCGCACTGGCAAGAATAAAGGCGAATTCCTCGCGAGGCCACATTCCTGTTTCGTATTATTCACAATCTCTTGATTAACGAGCCATGTGGGATGTAATGATGTGTACGAAATTATCATCGGAGCACTTTTTAGTTTCATGCAAAAAAGCAAAACTTTATAGTAAATTCCATCCATTTAGTCGTGGAGTTAACAAAACAAATAAAAAAGGACAAAATCCCCCCAGGTGCTTTACTTAAAAAACAATGTGCTACAGATGTTACAACATCTGTCTGAATGCGAGAGCCTTCTTAAGAAATCAGCTGTTGAATTATTGACGTTTCTCTGTGGAAAAAAAACACACACCAAAGATCATTTTAAAGTTTTTTTATGAAGAATCTTGCGAAATACACTCATCAAATCAAATCTCCAAACATTCATCGACATATTCTGAAAACACCCTCGAGCGCACATCTCCTACATGAGCGCTGGAGTGAAACGGTGATTGTAAACACAGGTTCGTGTGGTTATTGGAGAGAGAGAGAGAGGGAGATCATGGTCAAAGCTTTGAGAACAGGGACCTCTACTGATTAGGAGAATAATTGCAGAAGCACTTGATGATTTCATCCTTCAGAAGGAAACATGCGAGGCTCATACGTATGAAAATATGAAATCCGTGACACTTTTTTTTTACGTATGAAACAGCTCGAGTTTGGCCGACTCGCTTCCATGACAGCAATGGAAATGTGCAAAAATACCGTGACATGGTGAGTTCCTTCATTTTAAGACCTCGTGGAATACATACGATAAAAACACAATAAAACAAAAAAGGAGCGCTCCTTTAGCCGAGCTGCATTCCTCACAGTCTGCGATTAAGAATTAGGCCGGCTTAATACCGGCAGTCTAAAAATGTGCCAAGTCAGAGCGGCAGTACAGAACCGGGTCGGGTTTCCAGCTACAGGACTTGGTCCTACTGACCCAGGGTCAGTACCCATCAATTCTGAGAAGGTTTTTGGTCCCGTGCGAAGTCTTTTTACGGCGCCAACTTTTGCATCTTGTCATTTGTGAATCTCTCTGCAGTCCACAGCAGAACAGAACAGTAGAAGACCGTCTGAGGATAAATACGACTGGAATCAATCAAACAACCAAAATAACAACAAGAGTTAAATTACAGTACAGAACACACTGACACCGAGAGCAAAGGCCGAAGATTTTTAGAGATTTTCGGCTTTTCTTTCATGACACAGCAACAATTTTCTCAGTTTCTATCTTTTGAAATCACGACTTTAATCTCAACATATTGCGGCTTTTGTCTCTCTGTGGTGCTCGTCATTTTTCTTTTAAGTTACAGGGCGCATCCTCCAGGAATCTAAAGGTGCATTCAGACAGGATTCTGGTGCAGGTGTTTCCATTCATTCATTGAGTCAGATTAATGCGTATCCGCAAAGAAACGCAGCGACCTGCGGCGGAGAAGATGAGGCTGCCAATCAGACGCTCAGATCGAGCCTGAAATGTCTCTGAAACTGAGACTATCTAAACTCTGACACTCTACTTGTTGTGTTCATGTATCTGGCTTCTTAATCTGAGTCTGACTGCCACGAAGAAGTTTAATTTGTGTCCGATAGCAGTGGTTGAGCGACACAGACAGTAAATGAGAGTGAGCGAGCGTCGGCCTCGATAAAGTCGGTTAATCTAGCAAAATAAAAAGTTATTTCCACGATTGTTTCACGGCGGTTGCGTTGAACACAAACAGACGGGACCGCCGGACGATCCTACACCAGCTCCTGTCTGAGCACGCCCTCTGTATTCAATATCACTTCATCACTTCGTCTTCTTCTGACAGCACACTTAATGTTCATTTTTCCAGCCCAGAGCTCTCGTGGGAATGAATCCGGACAAGCATGACGCAGTGCAATCAGCATAAAGCACCTAAATGTACAAATAAAACAGTGTATCATTGTCTTGAGCTGTCCTTTGAGTCTTTATCTGCAGATACATGTGTCCCTCTAAGTACATTCATATAAAAACTGGCGTGTCAAAGCAATATATTGCTTCAGTGTCACACGGTTACCACAGCCAGCTGTCCAGATGCTGAACGCAGTAACAGGACTGTTCCAGGATGGCGGTCAGCTCCCCGTAACTCTCCTCCCTCCACGTGGGGAGCAGCCTCTCGTTGTTGAGGGCCTGAAGCTTCGGCGTCCCCTCCCGGAGGACGTGATAGAGGCAGGGCCACCGGCTCTGGATCCTCAGCCTGGTCCTCCGGTCCAGTGTGATGCTGCGGACGATCTTCTTGGCTTGAAGCTCGCGCAGGGCCGGCAGCTTCAGGCGAGAGAAGACCAGGCCACGGCTCGGCGACACGTCCAGGTACTCCAGTGACTGAGACTCCAGAGTGTACGAGATGCCCAGGTTCCTCATCGGCACCAGGATGTGTAACGTCAGAGACTTCAGGTTGGGCAGGGATTTGGTGAGGGTCTGCAGAGTCGAGGGCGTCACCCCTTTAAAGACCCAGAAGTATTTGAGCTCGAGGACCCGGAGGTGCTGGAACTGGGTGAGCAGCGACACGGAGACGTCGGACCAGTCGAAGTGTAAACGCATCTTGGCGATGCGCGGGCATCTGTGGGTGAGTTTGGTCAGCAGCTCCTGGAAACTGTTCAACTGTGAAATCAAGTCGGAGTGTTAGATCAGAACTTTTCTCTGACAGACGCCGAGCTGAGCTGGGCTATTGGACTACAAACACGTTACCTGATCCATCTTGGTGATGCTGTCTCGGTGTGAACTGGAGCTGGAGTGGATCCTCAGGTCGAGCGGCTCCAGAAGCGTAAAGGACCAGTTCAGGTCCAGGTGGCTGAGGTCTCTGCAGTGGACGTTATCCAGCAGGTGGCTCAGCAGCTCGCCCCACTTGTTGCAGCGATCCCCGAGGTCGAAGCTGGCCTTCAGCGTGAGCAGGCTGGCCCTGCGGGAGATGAGGTGGTGGGTGTAGTGGTGGACCCAGGACTTCCACCTCTCGAACTCGCGGTTGGAGACGAGCAGCCCCTCCTGACCCAGGTGGAAGACGCCGCGGCGGGAGTAGTCCGCCACACGCCACAGCTTCCAGGAGCGGATGATGCAGCTCCAGCTCAGGCAAACCAGAGCGCAGCTGCATTTGTCCACCTCGTTCAGGAAGGAGAAGACGTGCAGCTGACACTCCACCGGCAGCACGTTGAACGGAAAGTAGTCGTCCGCTGTTTTCCGTCGGCTGCTCACGGGGACCAGAGGTCTTTTTCGCGGTGACATGACGGCGAGGTGAGGGAGCGATGCTGGTCACGATCTCCACCGGGTGGTCTTGTGGTCCGGCTTTGCCATAAATGTCTCTGGACGGATGAAGAAAGGGAACAACGTCAGGCACCATCACGTCTTAAAGAACACTCAGCTTTCTCGTCACGTCAGGTTCTCGTGGTTTCTGCCTCGTCAAGTGACAGTGGCAAATAAATAAATAGATAAATAGATAACAAACAAATCACTGTGGCTGTGAAGTGAAGCCGATGTGGAGGTGCCAAAAACGTCCACCTGAGTCAGTCTCCATAAGTCCCCATGTCCAAACGTCCAACTTCACAGCAGAAATAAACATGTTTACAGCCTAACAAAGAGCTAAAACAAGCTAACAACCAGCTAACAACCAGCTAGAACAAGCTAACAACAAGCTAACACAAGCTAAAACAAGCTAACAACAAGCTAACAACCAGCTAGAACAAGCTAAAAACAAGCTAAAACAAGCTAACAACCAGCTAGAACAAGCTAAAACAAGCTAAAACAAGCTAATAATGAGCTAAAACAAGCTAACAAAGAGCTAAAACAAGCTGAAACAAGCTAACAACCAGCTAAAACAAGCTAACAAAGAGCTAAAACAAGCTAAAACAAGCTAACAACGAGCTAAAACAAGCTAATAACAAGCTAAAACAAGCTAATAATGAGCTAAAACAAGTTAAAACAAGCTAACAAAGAGCTAAAACAAGCTAACAACGAGCTAAAACAAGCTAATAATGAGCTAAAACAAGCTAAAACAAGCTTATGATGAGCTAAAACAAGCTAAAACAAGCTAACAAAGAGCTAAATCGAGATAACAACCAGCTAAAACAAGCTAACAACGAGCTAAAACAAGCTAATAACAAGCTAAAACAAGCTAACAACGAGCTAAAACAAGCTAATGATGAGCTAAAACAAGCTAACAAAGAACTAAATCGAGATAACAACCAGCTAAAACAAGTTAATAACGAGCTACAACAACCAAACAGCAACCTCTGTG
>NC_040030.1:15204585-15235354 GCF_000972845.2 Larimichthys crocea
AGCTAACAACCAGCTAAAACAAGCTAATAACGAGCTAAAACAAGATAACAACCAGCTAAAACAAGCTAACAACCAGCTAAAACAAGCTAAAACGAGCTAACAACGAGCTAACAAAGAGCTAAAACAAGCTAACAAAGAGCTAAAACAAGCTAATAACGAGCTAAAACAAGATAACAACCAGCTAAAACAAGCTAACAACCAGGTAAAACAAGCTAAAACAAGCTAACAACGAGCTAAAACAAGCTAGAACAAGCTAATAATGAGCTAAAACAAGCTAAAACAAGCTAAAAACAAGCTAACAACCAGCTGAAACAAGCTAAAACAAGCTAACAACGAGCTAAAACAAGCTAATAATGAGCTAAAACAAGCTAACAACGAGCTAAAACAAGCTAAAACAAGCTAACAACGAGCTAAAACAAGTTAAAACAAGCTAACAACGAGCTAAAACAAGCTAACAACGAGCTAAAACAAGCTAATAATGAGCTAAAAACAAGCTAACAACGAGCTAAAAAAAAGCTAAAACAAGCTAACAACGAGCTAAAACAAGCTAACAATCAGCTAAAACAAGTTAATAACGAGCTACAACAACCAAACAGCAACCTCTGTGGCTGGTAAATGAAGCCAATGTAGAAGTGCCAAAAACCTGCAGTTCCTCAAACGTCCACTTGAGGCTGGCTCCAGAAGTGAGTCAGTCTCCATAAGTCCCCATGTCCAAAACTTCACAGCAGAAATAAACATGTTTACAGCCTGGTACAAAAAACAGTTTTGGTCTCTGTAGCTAATTTCCCCGTTCATGACAACTGTACTGAGGGTGAATTTATATACAACTCACCTGTTCACATTATATTAAGGCTTAAAGTTATGCAGGATTAAGAGCGTGGACGCTTTGATTGACAGGTGGGTGTTTCATTCAGCTCCACGGTTTCTCCTATACACTGGGGAAAGGGTGATGTGAGGAGGTTGCAATGCAGCGATCACACGCTGTGACCTTTAAGTAGCACAGGTGAGTTCACCTCATCCAGGTAAACACCTGGTGAGTCATTAACACCATATTTAAAGGATTAATACGATGTTTTATCTCTTTAAAAGGGATCAAAGTTTAAAGTTTAACAACATGTACTGCTCACTGTTGACTCAGTAACGGGACTCCAGCTGCGTTACTTGTAACGACACACACACACACACACACACACACACACACACACACACCAAACCCTCCGGTTTAACGGACACCGAGCTCGGTGTGTCCCCGTTAAAAGTCGGTTTACCTCCTTGATGTCCGAGCAGGCTAACAGCAGCTACCATGGAGGAGACAAAAGAAGTCTGAAATTAAACTTCATGTCTGCGCTTTGTTGGACATTTTATATATTTAACTTCTCCTCTGAAGGTTCCAGTGACCGAGCAGACGCTTTAAAATACATTAAATATAAAAAACGGGGTTTGTTTTTTTGTTTTTTCTAAAGGACTAGGCCGGCTAGTTAGCTTCGGTTAGCTCGCGAACAGCTGAGCTCTGTTGATGTTTATGTGGCTCGTCGGCGGTGACGTCATCGAAGCGGGTGGCGGCTTGTTTTGGACCGCGGCGTCGCGCCGGCGGGCGGAGTTTAATGGTTTTTTTTTTTTTTTTTTTTTAATAATAATTAAAAAAAAATAAAGAAAGACCCTGATCAAAGAGACGAAGAAAATGAATCATAAGAATAAAAAAAACGTTTTCCACTTCATGTGCGAGGAATTAAACATTATAACATACAAAAACTATATAAATATAAAAAATAAAATAAAATGTTTTATAAAAATATGAGAAAGAACTACAAATGGGATAAGTGACTGTGTTGCCCCAAAAACTGACTCTTTCTGGTCTGGTGTTTTTAATAAAATAAATAAAAAAAAAATAATTATAATTAAAAATAAAATAAATAAAGAAAGACCTGATCAAAGAGACGAAGAAATTAATCATAAAAAATAAAAATAAAAAAAACGTTTTTCCACTTATCTTCATGTGCTGGGATGAATTAAACATTACACACTACAAAACTATAAATATAAAAAAAATAAATAAAAATGTTTTATAAAATATGAGAAAGAACTACAAATGGGGATAAAGTGTGTTGCCCCAAAATTCTCTTTCTTGGTCTGGTTGTTTTTAATATAATGTCCGAGGTTATGAGGTTGTCATAAAGCCAGCTAATTATTTTTGGGGTGTTTGAAACCTTTAAAAATTAAAACAAAGCACAACACTGTTTTATTCATATGGTTTTAATCGCGAAGAAAACGATTCTTTCGTTATGGAAGAGTGTAAACACGGCAACATCTAAGATGTGGCTAGAAAAATGAAACTGATACGCTCTCATGGGAAAAATAAGATATGTTCTAGAAGGACAGACTCCAACTTTTTACAGTACCTTGCTAAACACCATCCAACTTAAAATTCGTCTCCTATAGGTATAGCGACGTTCCATTTTCCATGCTGTTTTCTCCAGGGTAGGGTGGGGAAAAAGTGACTGTGTGCAATTAAATGAGGCTGTAAACATGTTTATTTCTGCTGTGAAGTTGGACATTTGAACATGGGGACTTATGGAGACTGACTCACTTCTAGAGCCAGCCTCAAGTGGACGACAAGAGGAACTGCACCGAATGTCATATTCACCTGCTGCATTAACAATTCAGTATTTATTCAAAGGGTCTTTGCACTGTTTGTTTACAATTCACAGGAACAGTTTGACTTTATAACTTGTTGTTCATGGTGTTTGTGTTCAGATTTATTGACCTTATTCTGAGATAAAACTAAAAACATTGTTTGTCTGCACAATCTGAACAATAAACCTGATTCTGAAGAGTCTGCTGGTTTTATTTAGTGTGTAGCTGTCCTTTGCCTTCTGTTTGTGTCTAACATTGTCATCTATATTTTATTTGTTCAAAAACATAGAATTTTTTTTTTTTATTAATTTAAATGCTCTTAACGTGTCTGTTTTAGTCTTTTCACCAGCAGATGGCGCTCTGACTACACACACCTGGTCTCAGTGGCTCCAGTTGACCCTGCTGATACTGACTGCATGGGCTTGGCTCCAACCAGCCAATGAACTCAGGGCAGGTCAGCACTGATCACATTTTCAGGAATCAGTGACCTGATGACTGTTGACATCTTTGTTTTTTTTGCTGAGTGATTAAATGTTTCACTTCCTTCCTGCAACTTTATAAAGAGCAGCACCTCTGGCTACCTTACACGTTGCATTCAAGGACTCTTTGGACAGTCAGACTTTACGAATTCTACATCCAAAAACTTCAGTGGAGCAGTGTATCAATGAGAAGTCCCACTGCCACCCAGTTAATGTTATCCATGTGGTGCATTTTTGCTTATAAAGTAGTCTCCAGTTGTGCAACCACCTACTTCCTCTATGATAAAATGTTGAATTTAAACAGGTTTGTTTAGGCTACAGTGAACCAGCATGTGATACTGCTGTTTTATTTGTCATATGTTGATTAACACGAGGTCAGTTTCACCATAATACGAGTCGGGCAAGAAAAACTACTTTGCATACTATAAACTAGTGTCACCAGAGAAGCACCTTCTCCCCATCACCTCCTCCAGGGTGGGAACAACACATGTAGATTACCGGCTTTAGGGCAGATGTAGAGCGAGTCGTCCACTAATCAGATGACTGGCGGTTCGATCTTTAAGGGTCAGTGTGTAACATTTATGGGAATCTATTGGCAGAAATTGGAAAATGATATTCAGTCTTTTTTTTATTCATGTATAATCACCTGAAAATAGGAAATTAGGTAATGTTATAAAAATCAGGGTTACACAGCTAGTTAGATGTTTTAACTTATACGATGTTTGTTCTTATATTACATGTCCTTATGGCACTTCCCTTTATTTTTTATTATTTTTTTCCTGAGACTGGCAGGGGAAGGTAAAGTTCAGGTTAATGTATAAATAGAGGGATTTCAGAACAGAATGAACCAGGGACAGGCCAGAGAGGTGACATCTAGATTGGGGACATACTAGCTACTCATTAGGGGATATGTTGAAGAACAATTTACAGGGGTTGAGACAGCCCATCTTCAGGAAAATGTATAAGAACAAACTGTTAGAGCTCCTCATGGAGCCTTTTTCTCTGTAACCCCTTTAGAGTGTTTCACTGTGAAACGCTCCTCTTGTACAAGAACAATAAATTCAACTTACACTTTGATGCTTTGAATCCGATCCTCCTTATTTAAGGGTTTTTCTTTAAAATTCCCGTAACAGGTAATCTTCTACAGAGTCCGCCATGTTTCAGCGGATTGAATGACGCCTGGTTGCTCAGACAATCTGCCTGTAACGCAACCACCTGTCAATCAAAGCGTCCACGCTCTTAATCCTGTATAACTTTAAGCCTTAATATAATTTGAACAGGTGATTTGTATATAAATTCACAAAATGTAACAGAAAGATATATTTCTTTTAGAAAGAAATCATTATTAAGCAGTACAACAGAGTATGCAATGGTGAAATGTGCTCCAGTGAAGAATATGTTTAGTTTTTAAATGTTCTTGTACACGTCGTATTTTCTTTTTGCCTTTTTTATTTACTAGTTTCATTGTTTCCTGTTTGTCCTCTTGAACTGAAAGAGCTACAACAACTCATGTAACAGTTATTTGTGCTCGGTTAATTGAGTTTCTTTTTCTGTATCCTAAAAGGTCCAGTGTTTAACATTTAGTGGATCTATTGGCGGAAATTGGAAAATAATATTCAAAAAGTTGGTTTTTATTCATGTATAATTACCTGAAAATAAGATTTGGTAGATTTGGGAGAATGAGGAAGCAGGTCCTCTTCTACGGAGTCCAACTTATTTCTAAGAATGTGCAGACTGAATGACGCCTTGTTGCTCAAACAAACAAACGCCCACCTGTCAATCAAAGTGTCCACGCTCTTAATCCTGCATAACTTTAAGCCTTAATATAATGTGAACAGGTGAGTTGTATATAAATTCACCCTCAGTACAGTTGTCATGAACGGGGAAATTAGCTACAGAGACCAAAACTGTTTTTTGTACCAGGCTGTAAACATGTTTATTTCTGCTGTGAAGTTGGACATTTGGACATGGGGACTTATGGAGACTGACTCACTTCTGGAGCCAGCCTCAAGTGGACGTTAGAGGAACTGCAGTGTTTGGCTTCACTTCACTGCCACTGAGGTTGCCACTTGATCTCTCCCCTTTACTGTCTTTCAGCTCGTTGTTTTGGTTTTCCAGGCGGCAAGTTTCCGTCAGGAGTTGGTGGAGAACAAAACAAAGCTAAAAGTTCATCTTCAGATAGTGGTTTCTACGGAAGCCCTAAAGGGTCATACATACATACATTTTATTCCACCCGTCTTCCCGTGATAACGAGATATTTAATTAGAGATCTCGAGAAAACAAAACGATAGTCTAGTGTGTTAAATTATTGCAGGAAACATCATTTAGAGTAGCAAAGTCAGCTGAGGTCAAGTGAGCAGACATTCGTCTTTTCCGGATTTCAAGTGCGCCCGTATTACAGAATGTATGGCAAATGCATGTAGTCCATGATACGGAGCGAGCAAACCTATTACACCACTGTAAAATCCCTTTGATCCATAATTTCTGATCTCAGGACCATCCTGACTGTTCACTCACTCAGTATAAAGCATATTTACTGAATCATTTTGCAGAAATTCAGCCTCAAAGTTCATTATTTTGAATTGAAAAGGGCATTATGTGTATGTGTAATATTTACTCTACTGTAAAATCTCTTTGATCCATAATTTCTGAGTTTCCTGCAATGATATAATACACCAGACTATCGTTTTGTTTGCTCGAGATCTCGAATTAATTATCTCGTTATCACGGTAAAACAGGTGGAATAAAATGTATGTATGAATGACCCTTTAGGGCTTCTTTAGGTTTCACTATACTTTTCA
Organism: Larimichthys crocea; assembly: GCF_000972845.2. Classification (NCBI taxonomy): domain Eukaryota; kingdom Metazoa; phylum Chordata; class Actinopteri; family Sciaenidae; genus Larimichthys; species Larimichthys crocea. The sequence continues at coordinate 15,210,500 of NC_040030.1, forward strand.
CCAGTTCACCAGCCAATGACCCAAAGTGGCAAATAGGTATAAACTTTTGTAAAGCTATTTATATTATGGTCACTTCTTTGCAAGACTACTTACACTATGGTCACTTTACACTACAATACAATTTTTATATATCATGCCACACTTATCCTCAGTACTTGTCTGTCTTTGAAGGTTGATTACTTTTTTTCGTGGTTTAGATATTTCTGTCTGTTTTATTGTGTCTCTTTTTTGTTTTGGCCTCCTCTACTTTTGTTTCTATATCTTGCTGCTGTCACAGGTGAATTTCCCCGTGGTGGGATGAATAAAGTATATCTAATCTAATCTAATCTAATCTAATCTAATCTAGACAGAGCGAGCTCTGTCCTGGACTGTCCTCTAGACTCCACAGAGGAAGTGGGTGAGAGGAGGATGTTGGCTAAGCTGACATCCATCATGGACAACCCCTCTCACCCCCTACATGACACTGTGGGTCTCTGAGCAGCTCCTTCAGCAGCAGACTTATACACCCAAAGTGTAAGAAGGAGGAGCAGGTCCTTCATCCCTGCAACACCTGCACCTGATCATGTTGTAGTCTCCTGTTCATGTCTGTTTTTGTTTTGTTTCTGTTACGCTTATGTTCTATCCTAGTACTTGTCTAGCAAATCTGCTGATTCTTAAACCTGCACATTATACTCTCGTACTTTTTGTAAATATGTACACTTGTGTTTCCCTCCTTGGTTTCTATTTTTCGCTGCTGTAATAAGTGAATTTCCCCGTTGTGGGTTCAATAAAGTATTATCTTATCTAATCTAAATCTGTGGTCAACAACTGGTTAAACATTGATGCCTTCCTCCTTCAGTATACTTTAGTTAGAACCATCTTTGGTTTCTACACATACATAAAAATTAACCTACAGCATTTTTTTTTTTAATATTATGTAATAATAAACACAATCTGCCTGTAACGCAACAACCTGTCAATTAAAGCGTCCACGCTCTTAATCCTGTATAACTTTAAGCCTTAATATAATATGAACAGGTGAGTTGTATATAAATTCACAAAATGTAACAGAAAGATATATTTCTTTTAGAAAGAAATAATTATTAAGCAGTACAACAGAGTATGCAATGGGGAAATGTGCTCCAGTGAAGAATCTGTTTAGTTTCTAAATGTTCTTGTACACATCGTATTGTCTTTCTGTCTTTTTGCCTTTTTTATTTACTAGTTTCATTGTTTCCTGTTTGTCCTCTTGAACTAAAAGAGCTACAACAACTCATGTAACAGTTATTTGTGCTCGGTTAATTGAGTTTCTTTTTCTGTATCTTAAAAGGTCCAGTGTTTAACATTTAGTGGTCTATCTATCTATCTATCTATCTATCTATCTATCTATCTATTGGCTGAAATTGGAAAATAATATTCAAAAAGTTGTTTTTTATTTATGTATAATAACCTGAAAAAAAGATTTGGTAGATTTGGGAGAATGAGGAAGCAGGTCCTCTTCTACGGAGTCCAACTTATTTCTAAGACTCGGTAGACTGAATGACGCCTTGTTGCTCAAACAGACAAACACCCACCTGTCAGTAATCTAAATCTCTAGTCAACAACTGGTTAAACATTGATGCCTTCCTCCTTCAGTATACTTTAGTTTGATCCATTTTTGGTTTCTACACATACATAAAAATTAACCTACAGCATTTTTTTTTTTAATATTATGTAATAATAAACACAATCTGCCTGTAACGCAACAACCTGTCAATTAAAGCGTCCACGCTCTTAATCCTGTATAACTTTAAGCCTTAATATAATATGAACAGGTGAGTTGTATATAAATTCACAAAATGTAACAGAAAGATATATTTCTTTTAGAAAGAAATAATTATTAAGCAGTACAACAGAGTATGCAATGGTGAAATGTGCTCCAGTGAAGAATCTGTTTAGTTTCTAAATGTTCTTGTACACGTCGTATTGTCTTTCTGTCTTTTTGCCTTTTTTATTTACTAGTTTCATTGTTTCCTGTTTGTCCTCTTGAACTGAAAGAGCTACAACAACTCATGTAAGAGTTATTTGTGCTTGGTTAATTGAGTTTCTTTTTCTGTATCTTAAAAGGTCCAGTGTTTAACATTTAGTGGTCTATCTATCTATCTATCTATCTATCTATCTATCTATCTATTGGCTGAAATTGGAAAATAATATTCAAAAAGTTGGTTTTTATTTATGTATAATCACCTGAAAAAAAGATTTGGTAGATTTGGGAGAATGAGGAAGCAGGTCCTCTTCTACGGAGTCCAACTTATTTCTAAGACTCGGTAGACTGAATGACGCCTGGTTGCTCAAACAGACAAACACCCACCTGTCAGTAATCTAAATCTCTAGTCAACAACTGGTTAAACATTGATGCCTTCCTCCTTCAGTATACTTTAGTTAGAACCATCTTTGGTTTCTACACATACATGAAAATTAACCTACTGCATTTTTTTTTTTAATATTATGTAATAATAAACACAAAATTTGCACCTGTATTTTCCGATTGTCCATGAACGCACCTGCGGGTTTGTTTAGGTCCCGTGGAGGGTTGTGTCCCAGCCAGCCAATGAGCGAAGAGACGGTGGGCGTGGCCTGTCCGTGCCTGTAAATCGGCGCGCGTCGCTCGCGTCTTATTCATTCTGTGCCAGGCAGCCGTCAGGACGCGTTACTCTCCGTTACTCTGCGTTACTCCGTTACTTCACCGTCTTCAGCGACACTTTATTATTATTATTCTTACAGCGAATAATAAAGACTGCAAAAATCTACTTCTTGAGTCATTTAATGCACCGAGAGATCCGACATTTATCAAATCCTCCTGCGTCACTGACACCTCAGCTCATTTTGGGCCCTTTAAATCAGATTTTTTTATTTTATTTACGCTTTTGTTTTTATTTTATTTTTGCAAAGCTGAAAATGAAAACCAAATTCATCAACGGGGTTTCTTCTTCCCCCTCCATGTCTCTGGGTCTGCTGGTGACCGAGAACGCCCTCCAGGTCCAGCCCGACACCGTGGAGGAGGAGGAGAGCTGCAAGGAGCAGCTCATCCGCCCCGACGACCAGCCCGACTCGGACACCCGCGCCAAGGCTTACCTGTGGTGCAGGGAGTTCCTCCACGGAGCCTGGAAGAGCCTGTCCGAGGAGGACTTCCAGATCACCGTCATAAGGTACACCGTGTTCCCTTTGTCTGAGGAGAGAGAGACGGGGAAAAAAGGGCCCGAGGTGGATGACACCGCCCAGTTTCATGATAAAGGGTCAAACAATAGATTTTAATATTAAATTTAAACTAATAAATGTCATTTAACATGCATGAATAAGACCAAGAGTGTCACCTGATCATGAAACACTCAAATCTTCACTTAAAATTTAAAATAATTTATATAATATAAAGTTATTTATGTTCTGACTTTCTATTTAAATTTGATGTCTTAGAGGCTGATAATGGTGATAATTATTATTCATTTTTTTGCAAATAGGTTTGTTTTCTTTATTAAAAAATTATGAATTTTATATATTTTTGAAAAATTGTACCAAGCTTATTAATTGATTACCCATTTCAAATTTGATGTTCTAGGGCCCAATAATGGTGATTAATTTGTGTTTTTTATTGCAAATGGTTTGTTTTCTCCATTAAAAATGCAACACAGACAAATATATATTATATATATATATATATATCTATTATATATATATATATCTATATATATATATATATTATTATTAAGCAGTACAACAGAGTATGCAATGGGGAAATGTGCTCCAGTGAAGAATCTGTTTAGTTTCTAAATGTTCTTGTACACGTCGTATTGTCTTTTTGCCTTTTATTTATTTACTAGTTTTATTGTTTCCTGTTTGTCCTCTTGAACCGAAAGAGCTACAACAACTCATGTAAGAGTTATTTGTGCTCGGTTAATTGTGGTGTATAGTTTGTTTTTCTTTCTTAATCTTAAAGGTCCAGTGTTTAACATTTAGTGGATCTATTGGCGGAAATTGGAGAATGAGGAAGCAGGTCCTCTACTACGGAGTCCAAATTATTTCTAAGACTCGGCAGACTGAATGACGCCTGAATGACGTCAAGTGGACGTTAGAGGAACTGCATTTTTTTTGGCTTTTTGGTAGTAAAATTCCTACCTAAACTTGTATTAATGCATCTGTCTCCGTCTCTCTCCGTCCTCCAGGGGTGGTCTGAGCAACAAGCTCTTCCTGTGCAGCCTCCCCGACGGCGCCCAGTCTGTCGGGGACGAGCCGAGGAGCGTCCTGCTGCGCCTCTATGGGGCCATCCTGCAGGTGGGAGCCGCATCACTCACTCATCACTTAGCCCAACTCTCTCGCGAGGGTGTGTTGACACTAGTTTCCCCTTCAGATGTGTGTAGATTATTAGTTTGTAGTTATTTAATGAAGATTTTAATGAGTGAAAACTGTGTGATGTGACAGTGCCGCCACCAGAGGTTTATGTTGTGTGTGTGTGTGTGCGTGTGCAGGCCATATGCTTATGTTAGCGTGTGCATGCATGTGCAGTTATTCCCTTCACACGTGTGTGTGTGTGCGTATGAATGCGAGTGTGCGTGTTAGCCATTGTTGTACATAGTGATGTACCCCCATGGCTGTACATGCATGTGTTCTTTGCCGTAGGCTTCCCAAAGGAGCGTGCCTTGGGCACTCTTGTTCCCAGGTGAACCCACCAAAAAACACGGTACAGTATGAGATCTCTGAAATCTCAGCCTAATACAAAGACGTTTAACACACACTCATGTTAGCGCACAACAACAACAACAACAACAAAACAAACCTGGCTTTGACTCAGCTGGGGAGGAGATACAGTATGGAGGGGAGGGGAAAAAAGCTGAAACGCCTCTCCTGTCTGTCTCTTTTTCTGCTCTAAATCGCTGCCTTGTGATTTCTTGAGGGTGAATCTGCACATTTGCAGCTCGACAAGCAAGAAAAGTCTTTACCTAGCACTTAGATAATGTATTTTTGTTATCTCCTAAGAACGATGTCGCTGTCCAGGGTTCACAATCTCAGCTGCTCTGCTGCAGACACAGTAACAGAACGACCTCCCTTTCAAAGATAACCATTGATTTCACTCCGCGACTATCGAGCGCGGAGAGGTCAAAGACTTCAAAATATTTACTCAAAGTTTCCTGAAGACAGCACATTTTAATCTCGCCCAAGCATTAAAAACGAAGACGCTGCTCTTTTTTTGACATGAACTCCAGACCCCCTGCATTACGTATTAACTAAAGTTAATCACTAATGGCTGTATAAGCGGTTAGTTTTTATTGCTAGGGATGTCTGAGCGAGCCAGCCGTGTTCCTTCACCAAGGTAACCCGTCTGCCGTCTCACAGGAATTAGTGAAGTCAAATCAAAAAGCTAATATGATTAAGGATGTCATAGTCAGAGTGCACGGCAACTAATGATTAAACTGCGTCGAAGACGGCGTTTCTCAGCAATGAAGTAATGTGAATAGCATGTCGGATGATGGATAGATATCTATATTTGTAGCCACAGCTTTCATATATAATCCAACAGCAGGTGGGTAATAAAATCCAGCTTCATCTCTGCACTGTTTCCACCTCTGCTCTCTCTCTCGCAGCGATTACTTTGACCACGACCTCTAAAGTCCAAAAGACTTGTGTGGTCTGTGTTTTCAACTCATACTGTACTGTCTGCACCGCAGGCGTGGCTAGGTGTTTTTTTTGTTTATTTTTTTTAAATGTTGACTTGGACGCCTTCACATGTATTCATGGATAGTTCTTTCCTTTTTCTCTTGTTGATAGATGTCCTGTAATAAAGGAGATTCCCGACAGTCAAACAAAGAGAATCAATTCCAAGTAAGTAACTGATGATGATGATGATGATGGTGCCACCATACAGCATGTTTCCTCCATATATAGTCTTCTGAACCTCCACCGAGACATCAGTTGTTTCAGGGAGATGCTTGAACCTTTGTATAAACTCAACTTTTAACTTGAACTCTGGCATGATGTGACTGAGTTGAGAAGACTCTTATTTTGGTGTAATGAGTTAATTTAGCTTGCGTTTAGCTCCAAACTTTGACTGAAGAAGCTGTTTGCAACACAAGACGGGACGCACTGAAGTAAGAACTGGAAGATTTCTTGAATGTTGCTGCAAGTTCATCAACAAACTGACCGATCACAAGCTGATCACACTCAACTTTCGCTTTAATTTGTCAATCAAATTTGTGACATTTGTAGCTTTTTAATCCAAATTTGATTAAAACAAAAACAAACGGCACTAAAGCTGTTGTAAATATATTTGTTCCTTTTATAAGAACAAACAAAAAAACATGAGAAAAAATCATCCAGTCCTTCCTACCGACTCTTCGGCGAACTCTCCCCTCTGTCTAGGCAGTGAGAGCCAGTTAAGTCCCTCTGTTTATCTACAGTGATTATATGAGCAACCCAGATTGTTATAACAAACAACAGTAATGTTGACAACTTATATGAGAAACACATATTCAAATTTATGCAACCTGGTCAGTCCTCCTTGCCGACTCTTTGGCGAACTGTCCGCCGAAAACAGCCAGTTAAGTCCCCTTGTCTATCATCGGTGATTATCTGATGAAATTTTGAGTAATCCACATTGTTCTAGCAACCAACAATAATGTGGTAGTGTCTTCGACAACTTATTTGAGAAAGATCTTTTAATTTATGTGAAAGAGTCGGTGCAACCCGGTCAGTCCTCCCTGCCGACTCTTTGGCGAACTCTCCCGTCAGAAAATACATTTTTAGATTTCCAAAGGAAACCGGTTGGAAACCCGCCATAATAAAATCATAGATATTATGTGATGAGTATATTTGTGGTTCTATTCATTGATGACAACTTAAACTATCTACAAAACAAAGAGCATTCCTGTCTAGAGGGTTAAAAGTATTCATACAGCTTGAAGCGCTGCCAAAGCTCGTCCCCACTGACCTGGAAAATTACCCTGCATCACATCATGTGATCATGACCCTTGACTCATCCATTAGCCATGCTGAGTCACAATTCCCAATCACATGATGGAGGTGAGATCATTGTTGTCACCCTCGAGAATGCTGCTTGTCCAGCTTCTGATCCAGCCTTTCGGTTAGCAGCGACAGCTAATGCAGAACTGACCCAGTGTCAGCATCTTAGAATAACCTCGCCTCGACCCACTTTTGCCAACAGTGCTGTCTGGTTAAGATAAATCCTGTTGGGATCAGACGACACTGTATTAATCCCTGTGAGGATGATTAACACGTCAGACACGTGTACAAATGACACATTACTAAAGATACAACATAACAGAAACATGAGAGATAAGATAAGAGACTTTATTGATCCCACCGTGGAAATTTACAACAGCTCACAGTCACAAGATGGATAAGACAACGAAGAAATACTAGAAATAGAAAAATAACCATTAAAGTATCTGGATAAAAACACTGTAAACAAAGTAAAATATGTTTTTTTTTATTTTAGATTTCATTTCAGCAGAGAAGTTTTATTTATTTCAATTTGTTTACCGGAAACGACAATCACGTTTTTCTGCTTCTCGTTCTTTGTTGGTTTGCAGCCATATGGAGCGTTAGTGCCAACATTTGATAGCCGAAATATAAATATAAAACTGACATCCAACTTACATTTGTTTATTGTAAGTTGGATGTGACCACTTGCAACTTCCCTGGCCACCATTTTTACAATGGCGGTGGTCCCTCTTCTTCTGCCACGTAGCCAAAATACCAACCATTGGCGGTTGACCACAGCAAACCTTTTCACCGTGAACTGTAAACAACGTCCATTGAAATTCGGTATAATCAACGGCGTTGACATTCGTTGGTGATGGCGACCGTTGACCACATTGAACCTGAGTGCACCATTCAGGTACTCTCACTTTTGGACTCAAAACAGGAAGTGTAAGTGTGGAAGTATGGGAACTGAAACATCACACATCAGGCAGTGGTGTTGACCTACAGTAAATAGCTCCATCCAGCTACTGTATCAACACAGAGAAACAACGGTCCATTGTTGTGTTAAGACATGAAGGTCAGTCAAACCGGAAAATCTCAAACCATCAAACTCTCTGATGAAACTGTCTCTCATGAGTGCTGCCCCAGAAAAGGAAGAACACAAGTTCATTATGTCATCAGTGCACTGAATGTATCTCTGGTAGTACTGATTATTGTGGTGTTACGTAACAGTAGATCATCCTTATCACTGTCCTTTGACATGACTTCTCCTTTCCCGGACAGATGAATGGAACAAATGTGTCACTTCAGTTCAGATGATCTGTATTTAACTCTCTTTACTGGTTCATTGACACACATAACAGAGCAGATGGGCATTGAGGTTAAAGCAGCGGCAGCAGCTGTCGGCGGTTCACAGTGCACCTACTGCATCGCTCCAAAGCCAGCCGCTAAATATCTCACAGCTGAGCAGCAGCACTGATAAGAGAGCTGCATACCAATTTAGATTACAATGTTATAAAATATCCAAAGAGAACGCGATGCCAGAGTCGACAGTGAACAGTGGGAACTTCCTGTTCGTTTAAAAAGGATATTTAAATTTACGATAGGAAGTTTCAGTTTCCTGTTTCCGGACAGGAAACAGAGTGACAAAAGGGGAGGGGTGTTGAAATTCTTGTATGAATGGCGGTTTAACGTCTATGACTTGTCAATAATTAACTTTTCAACGAAGGGCAAGACTCGTCTGGGAGAGTGAGCCAAATCAAACAGACCTAAAATAGGTCAGAGGAAATTAAACAGAGGTTGACTGAGGACTGCCGTGCTGTCAGGACAGTCAATAAGGGACTCCGGGGTCATGGTTACAGCCTATAAACAGCATACACATGACTGGTGTCTGAATCAAGAACTTTCTCTTCATCTTCTCAGTAGTTTGAAGAGCTGTGTTAGAAAAAGGTCATGTACTTGTGCACAAATCAGACTTTAGCAATGTTTGAATCAGTAATTGCAGGTAGTGGGTTTGCCTGTGAAGGTTCTCAGTTGTCCAGGTCATCTTTCTTCAAGAAAGATTACATCGGGGGTAACTGACAGAGTCTCGTTGTTGTAACGACTGTCGTCAGAGCCACTAAAGCCATATGAGGTTTGGTGTGAACGACCATTGTTGAGGTTTCATGAGGTTTGGTGTGAACGACCATTGTTGAGGTTTCATGAGGTTTGGTGTGAACTACCGTCGTTGAGGTTTCATGAGGTTTGGTGTGGACGACCATTGTTGAGGTTTCATGAGGTTTGGTGTGAACGACCATTGTTGAGGTTTCGTGAGGTTTGGTGTGAACGACCATTTCTGAGGTTTCATGAGGTTTGGTGTGAACGGCCGTCGTTGAGGTTTCATGAGGTTTGGTGTGAACGACAGTTGTTGAGGTTTCATGAGGTTTGGTGTGAACGACAGTTGTCATATGAGCCAAAGTGTAAATTGCTGTTCAGTCTCCTGGGAAGGGATGAAAGGTCAACATCGTAGGCTTTCAATCCTCTTCCAAGCCACCTGTCTTCTCTGTCCAGAAAATCTTTGCATCTAAAAGAGTGTCGCATGGGTTGTTTGCAGATCAGGTATTATCTATTGTCTACACCGGCCCCATTTGTCATTGTCACTAAAGCTAAGTTTAAATAGGTGTATGTCAACACTGTTATCACCGGTGTAGTTCTGGATCAAAGTGACTCTAAGCTGCTTTTAAAGTCATCACTTTGTAAAGGTTAACACCTTAATAGAGATTGACTCAATACTTTGATCTCTGCTTGCCACGTAGCAAATGTAAGTTAGAACAAGCCGACCGAGTCTCTGTACATGCTGAAGGTTAGTCCGTGTGAGGGCTGGATCTGGGTCAGCACAGCCACAGTAACCGAGATGTCACTCGTCGAGTCACTGGAATATATTCAGATATGTGCTGCAAGACAGCCCAGTAGGAGTTTGTGTCTTTACCCTGCTTTACGCACAGGCTGCCAGCTGGCTTGTTGTCTGGTCGTATGTGTGTCAAGATGATTATGGTAATGTGGATAATTCTCGTTGGGGATTTGTAGTTACATGTGATCAGCATTCTGCAGATTACATAACATTGGGGAGCATTCCCTGAACAAATGTTCTGACAATAAAGCACAATGTGTTCAGGAGATTTTCTCTGTTAAAGCGTCCATAAATTTGTCCTCTATGTTGTCGTATTATCATGCATATTAGGAAAAAAGAGCATGTGCAAGTGTGATTATCTGCTTTGAACACTGTTCATACAAAAAATGATTAAAGATTAAATGTGCTAATGTTTGACTTTGCAAATGGTTAAAAGATAAAATCATTTATGTTAAAAGGGCAAGCAAATTTTGAAGATATATACGTATCTGATCACATCTTAAGTTAGCTAATATAACACTAATTAACTAAAGATGTGATTAAATACTAAATATATATTTAAATTTAGGTTGTTCTTTCAACATAGATGTGTTACCACATAGTATATCTAATAGTAGGAGAGGATAAAGTTTACCCAAGTTCTGACTGGTGAGACAAAATAAACTATTTGAAGATGTTTCCTTAGACTTAAGAAAATTCTGGGATTTGTGGGAACATATTATAGACAAGTGATTAACCATCACATTAAACCATAATGAAAACAATTGTTGGTTGCAGCCCTGTTCTCAATCCTTTGTGGGTAATGTTATCTCCAAAGAGCTACCAGTGATACGAGTTCAGTATTGAGCTTCTCTTTGGCTTGTTTTGAGAAATATGCTTGCAAAAATGCGTAACATCTTGGAGGCCACAAACCAGGCGAGGTTGTTTCTTTTGAGCCGGCTTCATGCTGGACGATCAGTGTGAAACTCATTTCTTGGCAAGACCTCAGCGCTCTGATCCAGATCTCTTTACTCTGCAGTAATTTATCTGTAGGCCGTTGACCTAAGAGGCTTAGATGTTTGTTTTTAGTGGTTTTTGAAATCTGTCGTTATCTGCATCCTGAATAAAAAAGATAACTTTCTTGTGTCTCTTTGCACACCAGTTACATGTAGGCGGGGCTGATCTGGAGGCAGTTGTGTCCTCTTTATTTGATCAAGAAGAGCTGGGTCTCTGAAGAAAGTTGAAGGCAAATATTTTTTCTAACTGGAAATTTCCAGTAACTATGTCCTGTGTCTGAATTCAGATACCTTTGTTGGTGCACTAAATTGTAGTACTTTGTGTACACTGTGTACTAGTAGGGTAGTGTTGTCTTAATTTGAGTACTACTTGTACTGTGTACATTTTACCGCTTCTTCTTTGCCGTATTGCAACAGTGCCAACATTTGACTGCCAAAATATAAACATAATACATATGCACAACTTTTGTATATTGTGGTATTCACCTCAATGAAACTGTCTTCACTGCAAGTCTGCCACCAAAGATGCTAAACTACACTATGAACTTGAGTTTCACACATAGTAAGTCACCTGGAGAATGACCAGTTTGTTATAGCTTTCTCTCCTGCTGTTTTTCGAAGGAGTCCTCCTCCACACAATAGGCTGGAGCTAAATGAAGTGGGTGAGAAGCCAGCTGTAGTCTTTCAGGCTCCAGGACTCGTGTTTGTGTTGGTCTGGAGTGAAGGTTTCTCGGTTTAACCTTGAGCGGCTCCCGGCGATGTGTGTTGGTGTGTGAGATTTGTGTGTCTCTAAGATAAAAGACAAGGCTGCCCTGTCTACTTCACCGAGTTCAACACAGCCTGGTGCATTGAAGTGGGCCAACTCTCCCTGGAGCTTTTAATCTACCTCTTGTGTTCTCCTCACTGCTCTGACAGGCAAACCCAACTAACCCTAACCAAAGAATTTCTCCTCATTCAGACTCCTCCATCCTTCTCCACCACCTCCCGATTCCCACATAATCCCCTTGCAGACTACAGTTCACCCCACTATCATTCAATTGTCACGTTGGACCTTAGACAGTCTGCCAACTTAGAAACCTCACAGTACAGAGCATTATTGTATACCCAGAGGAGCGTATTCTTTTGTGATATATTTAAGTTATTTTGTGTGTTATGGGGCAAGAAATGACAAAAAATCCTTAATAGAAAATCTAATTTCACAGCTCAATCCTCCTGACAGCAACAAGATATGAGCAAAATATAACTAAAAGCTATATATAAATAAGATTTACTTCATATCAGTTTGTTTGCAGATGATATAACCCTATTCTCAGTTAGAGCATAAACACCAGTTCACTGATTGACTAACTATTTTGATAATAGTCAGTCTTTAACTAAAATCATCATCATATAAAACCTATTTTATGTATAGCTGGCATTGTAGTTATCATCCTATATAAGAGTTTGCATTGACAGTGGTGGTCCTGAAGCTCAAAACTAAAACCTCCATCTAACTTTCGTGTTTTTTGTTTTTTTTTCATGTTTGGACCTAGAAAACCTCTTTATCTCATTTCTCATTACAGATGCGTTGTTTTGGTGTTGGTGGTGACGGTGTGAACCGCTCTCTTAATTTAAATGTTAAATCTCTTCCGGTCATGTGTTTTCAGGGGGCGGAGGCCATGGTCTTGGAGAGTGTGATGTTTGCCATCTTGGCGGAGAGGGAGCTGGGACCTAAACTCTACGGTATCTTCCCTCAGGGCCGACTGGAGCAGTACGTCCCTGTAAGTCACCATGTTGTTGTTGTTTCTTTTGGTTTAGCACCGGATATCAACTCTTTAAACTTGTTTGGCGCCAACTAATGTATCATAAATGTGTCAGTGACATAGTACTGAATTGTGGGTTTCTTTTGGGTCAGGATTTGGGTTTGAAAGTTAAAATTAAGCATCGACAGCTGGGAAATAAATGATGCAGCACCACAGCATGTGGTGTACTGTTCAATGATGCATCGTGGATCGATGTTCAGGCAGAATTAATTAACCATAAAACATCTGCTCTTCTGTAGCAAGTATTACTCTGTTACACAAAAAAACATATTGCCCTCCATTGACTTCATGACACTGAAAGTATTGTGAAAAATTCCCCAGAAATATACGTTTTATATAAATATATCAAGTGTTTTACAAACTATGTAGTGTGCTTTCAAATGTATCGGAATGTACTCCATTGTATTTCATATTCAAACTCAGTGTTTGTTGTTAGTCTTAGTTTGTTAAATTATATTTATTCAGTGTTTGTTGTGGAAAAACATTGACTGTAGCTTGTAGCCTGGGAACAATAAATGTAGTCTGAAAGCAGAAATAATGGCTGTTGCACTTTTTCGTTGTATTTTTTGGACCTTTCGAGACTTCCGTCACCTTTGCTGTAGGTTACGCATTGGAAAGAAGGTCTACGTTTACAGTCCCAGTGACCCAGACTTCTTATCTCCAACAAAGGACTAACCACAAGTCATTCAGACAGATTTGTGTTATCTTGTTTGAACATAGTTCAGGTGAAAACCTGCTTGTTCACTCGTACATCCAGCCATCTGTAAACTACACTAGACACTATCTGGCATTACATGGATTACTGTATGACTAAAATAATAATTTATAAAACCCTGTCAACAGAGCCGTAAACTGGACACCTGTGAGCTGAGCGACCCCAGTATCTCAGTGGAGGTTGCAGAGAAGATGGCCAAGTTTCACAGGATGAGGATGCCCTTCAACAAGGAACCCAAGTGGCTGTTTGGAACCATGGACAAGTAAGTCATTCAAAGCCTTGTCCAGTTTTATCCCGTCCTGTCCAACACTGTCCTGTCCAGTCTCACCAAATTGATGACTCATGTTATCGAGTATTATGTGGCAGGTGGCTTATCATTACTCTCTTCCGCCCAGGTTTGTTCACTAGGTTTGCGTTGCAAAATACCTATTGGCCTGTGGTGATAACGGTTTGTTGCGCTCTGTTCTTGTTTATCACTTGCCAGTAATTTTCCACATCAGGATTCAGAGATCTAGAACAAAACATTTGCAACCAGCAGAACAGGTTTTTGGTTTCGAGTGTGTTGAATTCCTCAGATGTTTTATCTCTCTCTGCTTATTTGGCATTGAAGTTCAGTAGGCTATCAGTGAGTAGACTAAGGGCTGTCTGGTGATTTTTATATTTGTAAAGTGACTTTCAATTTAAAAGGGAGGTTATCAGTTTTATGATCCAATGATTGTCATCTTTTTCGTGACAACAATCCAAACCTCTACTTCTTTGTCCGCTAATTCTGGCCTTACACCAAATCATTTTATTCAAAGGGTTTCGATGTCACAGACAAATTTCTGATTTCTGTATCATATCCTGAAAGTTTTGCTCGAGTTGGCGGTCATCTTCCGTCATCTTGATGGACTCAGTCCGAGCTTTCTTAAGTCTGTCTTTTTTTCTTATCTTGACGTTCTGATACAATCAAATATACTTAATGTTGTCAGATGTTTTTAGTCTTGGCTCATGCAAATAGTGTAATTTAATCACATCAGCATATTTGTCTTTATATGAACTGAACATGGGAATTCTTATAATATTCTAATAATAAAAAGTGCAGAATAATATTCAGGTTGTTATGACTTCGATGGAAACTCCCTTTAAGTAAAGTGACCATATCCAGATCTTGGTATTCTTTGGTATTTTCCAAAAGCCAGAGCCAAGACAGATATGACCCTGTGTCGCTGTGGCAAGGACTGAACCTTTGTACATGGGCCGGATGCTCTATCAACTGAGCTAACCAAAACAAGTCTGTCTGTGAAGCCGAGCCAAATATAGAAGTAACTGCTGTGGCAAGTTGTCGTGAATCGGATTGAAATAGGAAACTGGTCTGCAAAAATGTTGAAAAGTTGTTTGGTGTAACTTCCGCATAAAACTACTGAAACGTCTATTGGCTTGTTTTTGTTAATCAGCAAACAATCCACTGCAGAGATAAAAGCATCCAGATTATAGTTGAAAATGAGTTCGCTCTTGAGAAAATGAAAGTACAGATCTGAATATTTCTGTCAAACCACACGTCAGTTTGTGCTTTCCCTTCCTCTTCTCTGCACCTGCACACACACCACTGCTGCTATCACTCCAGTATTTACTATTCATTACTAGAACTAATATTTGGCTATGATAAAACTGACATTTTTAAATTTTACGACCAGTAATCACTTCCAGCGATGTCATCATGACCTTTCCACTTGTTGCTTATCAGTGAGTCAGTTCAATGTGTTCAGAGAGTGCACACGCTTCACTGTGTCACCTTCTGAAAGTTTTAACACATTCGGCAACCTCCATGGCTGTGAAGTGTGAATCCATGGAAGTGAGTCGGTCTCCATAAGCTCCCATATTAAAATGTCCAACTTCACAGCAGAAATAAACTATATAAAGTTCATATAAAGACAAATATGCTGAAGTGATGAACTATTTCTTCAATAGCATAAAATCTTGAAGGTTCTCGAGTTGCGGTGCCCTCCCGTCATCTCGACATCTCAACCCTGAGCTGTCTGAAGTCCTTATAAAATCAAACATGTTTAATATTATGTGAGGTTTTGAGTCTCATGACATTCAATCTCGTGAACGGTGTCAACAACCAAGCAGGCATATTTAATACTATCCAAGAACATGAAGTTCTCTTGGACTTGGACTGGAGGTTGGACGAGCTAAATGTGTGCTGATAATCTCAACAGGTACTTGAGCCAAGTCATGAGGCTGAACTTCACCAGGGAGTCCCACCTGCGTCGCTTCAACCGTCTGCTCAGCTACAACCTCCCGCAGGAGATGGATATGCTCAAGTATGTACAAAAAAAAAACACACACACACGTAACAGAGCGAGATAACACATGACTCCGTATGGAACGTTCCAAACACGGTGTTATATAACAGAATGTACAGAACAGATTAACCTGTGGGGAACATGTGTTGAGTGAACACGTGGAAGAACAAAGTGCCACAGTTGATGGTGATGATGATGAGTGTTTAACCTTGTCAGGGTTGAGGAATAATTGTGGTCAGTATATGAAGACACGCCGTTAACTCTGACTTCTGACCTTCAGGTCTCTGCTGGATTCGACTCACTCTCCTGTCGTGTTCTGCCACAACGACTGCCAAGAAGGTAAAATATAAAAACTTACAACAACAACAACATTTGATTTTTACTCTTTCATAAAAAAACAAAACTTTATATTAAAGAAAAACATTGTTGCGTCCACGAAAGAAGCGTTTCGAGAAAGTCACATGACCGCTAGAGTGGAGAGGGAGAGGGAGAGAAAAATCTGTCACAAAAATTTGATTTAAACTTTTCTCATGGACACAAATTTCACTCTACAGAAATAATTTGAGCATCAAATTGTAGTAAAATTTGTGCTGGTCGCTCACGTGTTACTGCTGAAGCTGTCAGACTTATAGTTTTGGCTCTGTTAGCTCAGATGTGTCAGGATCACCCACCAACTGCCCCATTTACTCCCATATTAACTGAGAGCAGAAATTTGTGGAGGGAAAGCAGACGTACCAGTTTTTTATCTCGCTCTAATGGTCACATTTTTTAACTTTAGCCACACAAATTCTATATCGATGTGTTCAGCAAGACCTCAGGATGCTTATAATCACATCCATTCTTTATTACGACCTACAGTTTGCTGATAGCTGGCTGTTGTTTGACAGTAGCGGTCCACCAATCAGAACCAAGCAACAAACAGCAGCTGTTTCTGTTTATAGCAGTTAACTGCAGCTGGTTACCGGGCAGAAATTCACAAGGCTGACTGTGATTGGCTTAACTGAAGCCTCTGTCAAATATCCATGACTGTCCTTCCTCCATTTTAAATGTCAGCCATTTTGTCCCTCTCTCTCAAAATCCAAAAATTTTTGAGAAATTCTCCAGTTTGTTTCATTATTTACTTTATTCTAGTTTATCTGTGTACAAAGTAATGAGATTTTCTTGGGAAATAATAAATGAATAAATAAATAACTTTTGCTTTCAGGAAACATTTTGCTGCTGAAGGGTCGTCAGAGCTCAGACAAACAGAAGCTGATGCTTATTGATTTTGAGTACAGCAGCTACAATTACAGGTAAGTTAGTTAGATACTCTCCATAACCTGATAACGTGGTTTTAGCTGGCTAACCATACTAACTTGCACACTGTCCAGCTCTGGTTCTGGCACGACACTGGCTTCACTCCCCGTCAGCATTCCCTGAATTCCATTCTTCTTCCTGGGGGTCCAAAACACCTGTGGTACAAACGCCCACAGTCCCCCACGCTACCAAACTGAGATAACATGAGCTAACAGCTGCTACAGTTGGCAGCAGTTTACTGAGCAGCCAGATCAGCCGGAGGACATCAGAGGGGAAGTTACTTTATTGAGGGAAGTTACAGAATGAGCTCTATTACATAACATAACATGCTCTCTGGTACTGTGTTTTCAACAGCTGCCAAAACCTTGATTAAAAAAAAAACGGACAATATAACCCCAGGTAGCAAGCAAAGAATGCAGCCTGGATGGTATCTGTGTTTCATCAGTATTTCCTTCAAGCACTCATCACTCATGGCCACCTCCCTCCGTTAAAATATTCACTGCAGCTGTTATGCAACCAGAATTTGGCAGGGCCGGCGAGGACACACAGGATGGAGGGAGTCAATGTTGCTAATGGAGGAGATGGTGCAGTGCAGTCGAGCACAAATGGAGAGAAATATTTAAATGTATTCATGTGTTTATTTATTTTGTCAGACTGGGATCTGAAGGAGCGCTTGTTCGTGACTGTAAATGTGTTGCAGACGTGTGAATTCACTGGCCTTGGCTTTGCAGTCGATCTCAGACAAAAAGAAACACTCCCACCTCCCCTCCTGCTGCTGCTGCTCCCTTCTGTCTGGCCCCTTTAAGTCTCCTCATATGTTTCACAGCAACCACGTGACTCCACGCGCATACCAAACATGTGAGCACGTGTACCATCATGCATATACGGGAATAACACGCCCACCAGTGGACAGGCACACACATTCTGTGGGTGACATTAGCTGGATGTGGAAACAAAAAGGGGGTGAATCTGGTATGTGGGATTCCTCTGTGCGATGGGATGTTTTGTGTTCTCAGCTCCTGATAACAGTCTGGGAATTAACATGCAAGTGTTACTTGCAGAGGCAGAGGCACGAACTGGGACAGTACCGTCCATTTTGTTCTGGTCTAAAGCAGACACTCAACTCTCAAATAATTACCTAAAATGAAGAGACAGGTCTGAGATGGTTGTGTAGACTCATCATGGGTAAAACATTGCCAACATTACATAGAAATCTGTATTTTTGCGATTTAGCACTAGCTCCTGTTCTGGCATGACACAAGTTTCCAAGTCAGTGTTGCATGAGAAAACTTAACCGCATGGCAGCAGTCATTTCCTTTACGTTGGGGAGTCAAGTTATCAGCTTTGTTCAGGTACCTTGAACCTATAAAACGCCACGTCTCAGAGGATTGTACAGCACAAAAGGCTTCACAGCTGAAAAAGTAAACCGACCTGAAACAACAAACAAGATCTCATGTTCGCCTAAGTAGGCGAACCCAAAGATATCACTTACTGCTAGTTGTGAAAGCAACACAGGCATATCAAGTATGTTTTGTTCTGATATAATAGTGGCCTTGGCACAATTAATACAATCCAAGAAAGTTATTCAATACAAACCTTAATAGAACTTCCAAGAACTGTCAGGTCTAATGGCCTTTGAATCATCCGTGAAGTCAGAACAAAAGTAGTTATGCACCGATCAGCTCTTATTTTAGTGAGAAGTCTTCACGTTTGAAATGGTTCGCCTCATTCCTTCTTGAGTTGTTGAAACAACAAAATCCAAAATATCAAGTTTGTACAGAAACATGTGACGTCCTTTATCTTGTGTTTGTAGAGTGGTTTGTTTTTACGGACACGTAATGGACACTTGGTAACTAGTATGATAAGGTTGACTGACGTTGACTCCTGTTAGTTATTGGTTTGATTGATGGTTGTGTATTGATAACTGACGGTGGCTGATGGGTTTTTTATCAGTTTCCAAATGTAAATGTAACAATCTAAGATAGATGATGAACATTTATGTAACATTAATCAACTAACGTTCAACGGTTTGTCTCTCTCCATCTTGCAGAGGATTCGATATTGGAAACCATTTCTGCGAATGGATGTACGATTACAACTGTGACGAGTTTCCCTTCTTCAAGGTCGACGCCCAGGCGTACCCTTCAAAGGCGCAGCAGGTTTGTTCAAACACTTTTCACGTCTTTTTGGTTTTGGTTTAACCCGTCGAGCGCTGTGGACTGACGTGGACTTGTCTCTGTGCAGCTCGTCTTCATCGAAAGCTACCTGCGCGAGTTCGACACCGGGTTCGACAACCTGAGCGAGGAGGACCAGATGAAAGTGAAGGAGGATTTGTACGTGGAGGTCAACAGGTGAGTACTCTGACGGAGTGCAAGACGATACAACAGAAAGGTCGAGACAAACATAACGTCTGCGTGTGTTTGAACGTAGGTTCGCTCTGGCGTCACACTTCTTCTGGGGCTTGTGGTCCATCATCCAGGCCCGGCTCTCCACCATCCAGTTTGGATACCTGGTGAGTGAATGTTTGCTGTCAAGCTCGTTTGACAAGTTTGCTCTGGAGGGTAGTTTCAGGTTAACATTTACTGTGTCAAGTCAAGTCAGGTTGTGTCAGTGTGACATAAACAGACCTCGGGCAGAGAGCAGAAAGAGATAGAGGTCACATTTTTAAACTTTAGCCACACAAATTATATATCGATTCGTTCAGCAAGATGTGAGGATGCTTGTCATGATTTTGGTTGATTGGTACGACCTACCCTTTGGAAACAGCAGCCTGTTGTTCGAAGTTAACTTTGAAGACTTTCTCTCTCTCAGCAGTTTCAACTGACAGACACAGCTTCTGTTTGTTGCTCTGCTCTGATTGGTCGACTGCAGCTGGTTGCTGGGCAGAAATTCCCATGGCTGACTGTGATTGGCTTATTTAAAGTCAAAATGTTGTGCAAGAACACAGCTGTAGATTTTTAATAATTTCCAGTAACATTAATATGTGTATGTGTGTGCTTGGCTGTGTTTTAGGAGTACGCCAAGGCCCGATTTGACGCCTACTTCCAGCAGAAGAAGATCTGGGCTGTCTAACGCTGCGAGATGATCGGATTGGATCATCGCCACGTTCAGCCAAAACAGGCAGGAAGACGGAGGACGGCGACCACACAGGCTCCACGCTTTAAAACTTAAAACTCCCTGCCTCAAGAGGATTCGCTGGCGACTGTTGGTTGTTGTGTTTACCAAAGGCCGAAACTTGATCATGTGGCTATAGGTGCTTTAAAAGTACACGATGCATTTACAGCTCAACGTTTACACTGCGTAACTCCCCGAGAGCCAAAAAAAAAAAAAGAAACATCTACTAACCTTCATCAGGGGTCAGAGCTGCTCTCTGCTTCTGCCTTATTCCAACCATATCACTAACGCGAGGAAGAGAAGGGCGGATTTCGGTTACAGCTAGATTGGAAATTAACATTGCATCAATGTTTATGTATTGATCATTCCCTTATGGAAATGCTCTGGTAGACCTCTCTTGGTAGATTCCTGCTTACAGAAGCAGCCACTTGCTAACTATGTATATTATATATAGATCTCAATGTGCCAGTAACCTGGCCCTATCTGTTACTGATGGGCTGACTTGATCGACAGGTCTACTGTAGATATTACATACACACACATTCACTTCAGGCCAGGGTGAATACACTTTGTGTTTTCAAATATGTAAATAGTTCTTTTTTTTGTTTGTTTTTCTGAAGACATGAAAGTATTTCAGTCACAATCAGGTCCGGTTTCTTTGTGGCTTCCTTGCTAATAATGGTTACACCCATCAGCTGTGATTTTGCTCAAACTTTTGGTGACTTTTATGGCATTTATGGTAGAGCCAACATCTCCGCATAGTTTGCATTCCAGCCTGGGGAATTGTTACTAAGCTCTCTGTCGCTGTTGCAGCTCTGTTAAAGGAGCGTTTCGTAAAATGTGGCTTTTACTGTCTAGTCAACAAGTCCACTACTGAGAGCTGAGTCATTGCTGTGAATCACCCGCACTCATATTGGGGCTATTGTCTGCTTAAAGTCTTACTTCATGCACATTTAACAGTGAAGCACTGTGACTTCCCACATGGGTTCTACCTCGCCCCATCAAGTCATTACAAGTGCACCAAACACTTAAAAACTATGTTGTTGTACACAAATTCATCATATGCTGCTGAGACAGCCTTTATTTTTAGTTTATCTTCTTTGCTGGAAACCAGCATTAGCATTACTTGTGCATATTCGACTTAATTAGAAACACTTTCAATGCTTGAAATGTTTCCAACATTGGACGGGTTGTGGCACCCAGTAAAGAGGAACAAACTAAAATTGACCTTTTTCCCGCTACGCCTGTCAAGCTTTCGAATGTCACGCCAACAGATACGAAGTTTACGATAGAACCACGGCCGGTTTAACACTTTTATTTGTCCCCTTTGAAAATAGGATTCTCATTTTCAGCCAATGTCCATTGATTTTGTCGCTAGCAGATCGTATCAGCTGTTGTTAGCCAGCTAGCTAGCTAAATAAGCTAACGTGTAGCGACATTGTTCTTGGATCGCAACCTAGAGCTATTTGCCTATAAGATAATGTAGCTGCTTGGTTTACATATAAGTATATTTGAATGTAAGTTAGAGGTTAAACCTGTCCAAAATCAAACAAAGCGTAGGACAGGGTCGCTAACGTTAGCCAAAACCCCGATAGCATCAAAGACTAGCTTCCACCTAGCCGTGAATGTTAACGTAACCCCACAAACGAATGTGTCGCCAGACGACATCCTCTTCCGCCTGACAAATAAAGCTCAGTTACCGGTGGTAAATTAGGTGCTAAGCTAGTTAGCTCCACATGCTAGCTACGTATGTTTACGTCAGAGCAGACAAACACAGTTTAATGTTGCGTTTGCTCTTTTGTTTCTAGTTCTTTGTCACCAAACTCTTTACGTGCTTTAAGTACGGAGAAAATCCAAAGCTTGATGGGTTTAGCGAAGGCGATTTCAAAAGCTAAATATCTGCTGTACTCGGATCTGTCACTACTTGTTTACCACAACACGTCTCGACGCGCAGCTTTAAAAACACTTATTGCACTGTACAATGTGACTGTGCTGCTACACGTAAAAGCTGTGCAAACACAACAAACGCTCATTCCCACTTGTAGCGTTTTCATTCATCCCTGTTTAACCTCCGTGAGCAAGCCGGATCTTTAGCCTGGAAGCCACCAAAATGAAAATTGTGACTCTCGCGATGATATGGACCAGTCGTCTGATAACTGGAAATCCCGGAGATGTTTGAATGTCTGCTGTGGCACTTTTTGATCTGAGGTCCGTGATGAACCCTTAAAACCCCCCCAACATTATATGTACTTCAGTATTTACGTGTTTAATCATTCGGGGGTTGTTGAACTGTGACTCTTTTTAAGTTGTTTTATTTTACATGCAAGTGTATTTTGTTGTTATAGTTTTGAATTTATGTTGCATTAAAATGGAAGTAGGGATGCACCTACAGTATGTGCAATGGATTATACTGAACGGCCATTTAAATTTGTGTTACTGGTGTTACCGGTGAGGCGATACTTTAAAACATTCTCACTTTCTCCTACCAAACTTTTGTTGTCTTTGGTTTTTGCCCTGGCAGTTCACAACATTTTGTTTTATATATATATATATAATTGTTTTAAAAATAAAATGGACACCATGATCTGTAACTAAAGTACATTCCATAATTGTCACTAGCAGTATCATGTACACGGACCAAAAGGTGATCTGATTGGTTCTTCAGTAGAGAACAAACAAACCCTCGCCAATGTTTAGACCATGTATGTAACAAAAATAAAGAGGGTGAAAAAAAATTATCCAAATATAAAGAATGATAAACTCGTATCATTCCTGAGAATGTACATTGTGTTGACGTCATAAATACGGCACTCATAACCGCACATCATCATGTGACTCACACCTTTGCTATCTATGCAGCTATTACCGAATGCATAACGTACTCATGAAAACAATCTTTGTAATTTAAAATGTTTGGGGTGAACGGCTGCAGCATGTAAATTTACTTAAATGCTTTGCCCAAATAAAAATTAAAGAGAAAACAGCTGACTGACGAGTGTTTTGTTCCATATTTGAGATATGACGTAGAGATGGTGGTGGAGTGGAGCCAGTGTTGTGCCAGAACAGGAGCTGGGTGAATGGGTAATGTAATGTAATGACACCTACCTATCAGTTAAAGCGTCCACGTTCTTAATTCTGCTTAATTAAGCAAACAGTTCTATAAAAATTCACCCTCAGTACAGTTCTCTCACTTCTGGAGCCAGCCTTGAGGATATTCTTCCTGTATAAATGCAGCTCTGAGTCTGTGGCATTGAGATCGATGGACAGTCGGGCAGTAAATACAGATTTATGTGGGATGTTTATTGAGATAATTGACACCGAGACGAATGTGACGCTGGAACGTTCCAGCGATGAGTCAGACTTGGCTGAAAGCAGCTCTCCACACCTCAGCCAGCAAACACAGCATCCTTTCACATCACACTCTGCAGACGCTTTGCAGTATCACAACACGACTACGCTTTATCGTTTTAAATATTTTAAGTGATTGTTTGCTGCTCAGACCAAATGTTATCTATGAATAAGTCATCCATGTGATTCACAATCCTGCTTCAGCCAGCTGAGTCAATTTGCCAACCAGTGTCTGCCAACAGTTGATCAGATAAAGGGTTGTGCAACAAAGTAAAAGTAGAAAACATTTTCACTGATGTAAGCTAAATTACTCAGTGGTTTCCACTGAACTTTGCCCAGTCAGGTAAATTCACAAATCAACCCATGACACACAGTCACACCACTGTACTGCCACGTATGGTCAGCTGTACTCGAGTATTTGTTCTGATTACATTACTTATGATCAAAAACTCCTTTTCTCTTCTTAGCTTCCTCCGTCAACGTCCTCTTCGCTCTCTTCTCTGCCATTATGTCCGCAGAGGCTGCTGCCTCACCCAGCTCCTGTTCTGGCACGACACGGGGCCCAAAGTTACATAGTGTGAGTTAAACTCTGTTAGTTTATAAGAGTAAGGTTACATGATGTTGTTTCGACTAACTTTGACCTGATAAACGCGTGAAGAAGACGAGCAGGAATTTTTCTAACTGGAATAAACAGCTTGTTGTTGTTGTTGTTGACAGACGTGCGTTGATATCAGAGTTACTCGAGCATTTGGGTAAATCTTTTTAGGGTAGAGGTTGGGATGGTTGTTGGGCAACAAGTTCTCCAACTTGTCAAGCCCAACAACTGACGATATATATATTCGTCTTGCTGCAGTAATCAGAGTGAGTACTATACACAGGAGCAAGCCAACAAATCTTAATTCAGTGAATGGAACAGATGCACAGTATATTACACTTTACATTAATGTCCGTGTTCAAGGAGACGAATCAAGTTAATGGCACTTAAAGGTTTGGACACCTTCTTGTTCAATGAAGACATCAAAACTATATATATATATTAGTGCTGTCAAAATTAACGCGTTAATTTTGTCGATTAATTTTAAAGAATTAACACGTTAAAAAAAATTAACGCAATTAACGCGGTTTTGTTTACTTCCGGTGGCGGCCGCCATTTTGGATGTGGCAAAGTAGAGCTTTGTTTCCCAGATATATTAGTGTGTGTGTGAATGGGTGTATAAGAGGCATTAACTTAAAGACCTCACGGAGACTGCGCCCTGGGCGGTCGCCCACATTGCCCATAGCTAAAACCGGCCCTGCTTGTTTTAGTTTACGGGCAGATCTGCCACATCCAATATGGCGAACAAGTTAACGTATCGCAGCAACGGACCAACCTGCTCAGTGAGGCGTCTGTGTATATATGTCTATGATCTATCCTAACTAAAGGAGAGTCTGTGTATATATGTCTATGATCTATCCT
>NC_040030.1:15235364-15302274 GCF_000972845.2 Larimichthys crocea
TAGTAACCAAAAAAAAAAAAAACACAACTTATAATGGCCTAACCTAAATGATATGTTCTCCAAAGATAACTCACGACAGAACTCTTAATGTTTAATTACAGCACAGTTTACACTGTTATGTACAGTAATTGCTGTCTTTTACTTGGTAAGTGACTATATATATATATAGATAGATAGATAGATAGATAGATAGATAGATAGATAGATAGATAGATAGATTGTGTATGTATATATAACATTCATGTCCCATTGATACATGTTACTAACTTCTTCCCTGGAGTTTCTCGTCAGGTTCTCATGAATCGAGCCTGCTGCTGACAACCACTACAAATACTGTTATCATTATTATTACTAGTATTACTCATGTTTCCATTATGATTATAGTTGTAGTTATTGTTATTATGTCTCTCTAAACTCACATGTCCGTCCACCAATGATCCAGGTTCTGCATCAGGTTTAAAAGTTAGTTTTTCCTCGTCACTGTCACCAAGTGTTTGCTCATGGTGGGAACCGTTGAGTCTCTGTAAGTAATACTGTAAAGAGTAGACCTGCTCTGCGTATGCAAAACAAATTTCTTGCATGTGCACACATGTGGACAATATAAGTTGTTCTTTTAAATGTCAACAAGAAAGGGCATTGAGGCAAAGGTAAGGAGGTAAAAATTGGGTGGTTGTTTGCGTGACTGAAAGGAATGCAAAGTCATAGCACGCAGAGGATGGGGGGAAGGGACCAAGGTCACTGCTTGGAGGGCTGGGAAATTTCCTTCTCTTCCTTTGTTGAGAGAAACCGTGTCACGGTCAGTGAACGTACCATCACCACAGACGTTCATGCGGTTAAAGCACAGAGGAGGTTTTCATGCCGGAGCCCAGACTGTCTGTTTCAAACCTCCCTTTGAAACATCTTGTTACCCGGCGAGGTTGAATTTCTGCGAGTCACGCTGAGGCCTTGCTGACACAGAGACAGATGGGGTTGCAAGAATGCAGAGTAGAGGAATGTTAACAGAGACAAAGAGTGGTGGGGAGGCTAAAGGGACGCTACGGGAGGCTGGAGGGGGGTGTGGGCTTGTTTACATCTACGTGACCCGCCTGCTGTTGCAGTGTTTTTGGTAAATAAGAGACACTGACCTGTTGTATTTAAGCGTGATGCGTTCAAGACTCCACAGAAAGATCAGACGTCAGAGGTCAGAGAGGTAAACGAGATGCACTCAGGCGGGTTCGAAAGCCCCCGAGATATGGTCGTCATGCTAAAACATGTCAGGTGGTGGTGATTATGGTATTATGGGTCATTTTGCTGAAGAACTCGGTGAACTTGTTCGTGCCTGTAAACATTTAAGACTGAACTTCGACACTTTTATTAGCTCCTGTTCTGGTACGACACCGGCTCCAGCCCTGAAAAACTTCTCTTCTTCTTCCCAGTGGTACAAACACTGACAGTACTCTGAGCTTACAGTCCAGGCTAACAAACTGAGCTATCATCAGCTAACAGCAGCCTTTATAATGCCCAGCTCCTGTTCTGGCACAACACCGGCTCCTCTATCCAATTACAGCAATTCACATTAACTTCTTCTTCTTCCCAAACTCCTGTGGTACAAACACTAACAGCACTTTGAGCTCACAGTCCAGGCTAACAAACTGAGCTAATATGAGCTAACAGCAGCTACAGTTGGCAGCAGTTTACTTCACTGTCCATCACTGAGCTAATATGAGCTAACAGCAGCTACAGTTGGCAGCAGTTTACTTCACTGTCCATCAGGAAACTCTGTAAATCACAGAGAGTGGACAAGTTATTTAAAGCTTAACAAATGCTAATTAATGATACTAACTTACGTATTGTCCAGCTCCGGTTCTGGCACGACAGTGGCTCCGGCCTGGAAACCTCTTCTTTCCAGTGGTCCAAAACATCTGTGGTACAAACACTAACAGTACTTTGAGCTCACAGTCCAGGATAACAAACTGAGCTAACATTAGCTAACAGCAGCTAACAAACTGAGCTAACATTAGCTAACAGCAGCTAACAAACTGAGCTAACATTAGCTAACAAACTGAGCTATCATTAGCTAACAGCAGCTAACAAACTGAGCTAACATAAGCTAACAGCAGCTAACAAACTGAGCTATCATTAGCTAACATTAGCTAACAAACTGAGCTAACATTAGCTAACAGCAGCTAACAAACTGAGCTATCATTAGCTAACATTAGCTAACAAACTGAGCTAACATGAGCTAACAGCAGCTAACAAACTGAGCTATCATTAGCTAACAGCAGCTAACAGACTGAGCTAACAGCAGCTGACAGCAGCTAACAGACTGAGCTAACATGAGCTAACAGCAGCTAACAAACTGAGCTAACATTAGCTAACAGCAGGCTTACAACTGAGCTATCATTAGCCCTAACAGCGCTAAACAAACTGAGGCAACATTAGCTAACAGCAGCTAACAAACAAGCTATCATTAGCTAACAGCAGCTTACAAACTGAGCTATCATTAGCTAACAGCAAGCTAACAACTGACTAACTTAGCACAAACTGAGCTATCATTAGCTAACAGCGCTAACAAACTGAGCTAACATTAGCAACAACTGAGCTAACATTAGCAACAGCAGCTAACAAACCAAGCTAACATTAGCTAACAGCAGCTAACAAACTGACTATCTAGCTAACAGCAGCTAACAAACTGAGCTAAGACTAACTAACATTTAGCCAACAAACTGAGCTAACAAAAGCTAACAGCAGCTAAAAACTGAGCTAACATTAGCTAACAAAACTGAGCTATCATTAGCTAACAGCAGCTAACAAACTGAGCTAACATTAAGCTAACAAACTGAGCTATTCATTAGTAACAACAAGCAACAAACATGAGCTAAATTAGCAACAGCAGCTAACAAACTGAGCTAGATCAGTCTGCTAAAAACTGAGCTAACATTAGCTAACTGCACTCTAAACAAACTATAACATGAGCAAACAGCGAGCTAACAAACCGAGCTCAACATTATCTAACAGCAGCTAACCAACTGAGCTAACATTAGCTAAAAACTGAGCTAACATAGCTAACAGCAGCCCAACAAACTGATGGCGCTAACATGAGCTAACAGCAGCTACAGCTGTCAGCAGTTTTACTTTATCTTACTGTGCATCTAAACTCGGTAAATCCCGAGCGAGAGAGTTGAGGCGGAGCAGCCGGAGACATTAAGAGGGAAACACGAAAACTCTTTCCTCCATAAAATAATGATCCAGTTTTCACCAGATATCGTGAAATAGGTTTTGCTGCGGTGTGTGTTTAATTTAAAACATTCTGATAAATAAGACTATGATTCATACACAAACATTTTAAACAGTGCACGGTCTTGTACAGCTGTCCCAAACCTCCTCCAGCTTGTTCTCCCTGAATGCTGTCCTCCTCATCTCTCCATGGATCACTCAGTGTGAGGGACTAAAGACCCAAGTTGAGGGACACTTAGGCTATGATGCACAGAGTTGGTGAATGTGACACATGCTTTCTGTGTGTTGCTGACCCCTGCAGGTTTAAACACGTAGTAACACCCCAAGACAATGAACCATGGTAGGAGAACGCAGTGGTGCTACACGACCTCCCTCTAGTGTAATGGAGCTATCTTTCATATATATAATATAGAAAATATAGATAAGTATACATATACTTTAATTGTATTGTTCAGTTCAAGTCACCTTTTATTATCAATGCTGCCCTATTTCCAGGACATCCCGGTGCAAAAAGCTATAAAACATGAACATAGAATATGAAGCACAAAGATGTAAAAAATATAAAATTAAAATTATAAAAAATATTACAGCGAAAAGACATAAAGAAAGACAGTTGACAAATAACATGCAACAAATATTTTATCTATAAATTTGTTTTTTTTAATATTTATCTTATTGTTCTTGGTTCGCCTGTATGATTCCTTTGTTGATATTTACATCAACCAGGAGGCTACAGAGACCAAAACTGTTTTTTGTACCAGGCTGTAAACATGTTTATTTCTGCTGTGAAGTTTTGAACATGGGGACTTATGGAGACTGACTCACTTCTGGAGCCAGCCTCATGTGGACGCTAGAGGAACTGCAGTTTTTGGCACTTCACATGTCTCAGTCCTTGTGTGTAATGTCTGATTTATTGTTTATTTGTGATTACAGATGAGGGTCAGGTGTTTTAATTAGACCAGTTTGGGTTAATTGATGGAGTGAAGAGTAAAAATTTGGGACTGACTTTTAGTTGTTGGTGAAATAAAAGCCTGAAAGTGTGGCGGACCCTGCCACCACCAGCTCCTGATCTTTTAACATTTACGTCTGTTTCTTTTGACATTTACTTCATAAAATGCAACTTGAACCTTTTCCACGCCATTAAACCTGATTCGCTCCAGGTTATAACTCCTCCACCTCCTCAGACTTTCCAAATAAAAACGGATCCAGCTGCGTGCGCCTGTGCGCTCTCCGTGCGTCACACACGGCGCCGCCGCTCGGTTCAGACAGACGGGCAAGCGGCCACTTCACAGGAGGAGGAGGACGAGACGGAGGAAAGATGTCCGCTGTCATGCTGCTGTCGGTGTCTCTGGCTTTGTGCTTGCTCTGGGCGACCGGAGGCACGGCGCGGACCGGGGAAATGATCCTGATGCGGGACGCCCTGGAGCGAGGCCCGGTCAGCCTGAACGACATGTTCCGAGAGGTGGAGGAGTTGATGGAGGACACTCAGCATATACTGGAGGAGGCTGTGGACCAGGTCTGCGTCATATTTTATTCATTCATACACGGGGGCTGTTGTTGGCTGTGGAGACAGCTCCAAAACTTTAATGTCATCATGCATCAGATTTATTCTGCTTCAGGTTCAGGTGTTTAACACCACGCATCGTTTCCATGTTGCTCATCACAGAGGAGATGTTCAGAATGAACATCATCCAGTCATCTTAATTAAAGAAGGTAACACTGAGTAACTCCAACCCCACACTGTAAAAAATAAATAGACAAATGTCTGTAGGATTAACTCTCAAACAGAAAAATGTAAAATGAATTTAAATGCAGTGTTTAAAATATATAATATCAAACTATAAAATGAGTGAAAACTTCAGTTTTTACAGAGTTATTTTACATTTGTTTGCTGACTTATGATAAACGCCTTCAATAAAGTGACAACACTAATAGTTCTACAAAGAAACACTGTTTATTGATTTCCTGAATTATGATTAAAGTTACCATATTAATAGTTTTACGGAGAAATACTGTTATTTTACAGCTTTTTCACAGAATTATTACAAACAAAACACATAGTTATACAATACATAGTTACACAATAGTTATTTTACAGATGTTATTATTGATAAATCACCTTCAATAAAGTGATGATATTAAGAGTTTTACGGAGAAATACTGTTATTTTACAGACAGTGACTCATTTACAGGTTTTTCTGTGTATTATTACAATCACTTTCAGTGAAGTGACTACAGAGAAACACTGATTTTTAATTCTACAGAGTTTTTAAATAACAGAAAACTACTGTAAAAATCAAATTTATAGGGTTTTGTTTGTTGTTTTTTTTACAGTGACTCAAACTTATTTCTGGCAGCAGCTGTAACATCTGTTGTTTTCTGGGGCTGGATGTCTTCAGCTCTAACAAACCTGCTGCTGTTTCAGTAGTCAGTATCTGGTTTTGATCAAGTTTTCCCATCATGTCGTCCAAAAAATGGATTAATGTCAACAAACCGTCCACGGTCAGAGCCACCGT
This sequence comes from Larimichthys crocea, assembly GCF_000972845.2. Taxonomy (NCBI): domain Eukaryota; kingdom Metazoa; phylum Chordata; class Actinopteri; family Sciaenidae; genus Larimichthys; species Larimichthys crocea. The sequence goes on from NC_040030.1 coordinate 15,241,097, forward strand.
GAGGATTTTCATACTTCCTCAGTCTGGAAATCTGACGTATGAACACAATGAAACTGCCACATGTTTTATTTTAAAGCATATTAATGGATTTTTTATATATCCTGACATTCAATCCAACAGATAACTACCGAGAGCGCCAAATCGTCTTTAACGTCTCTGGATCTGCGTCCAAGCTTCCACAACGAGACAAAGAAGACGATAAAAGACGGAGACCGGGCGGTTCAGGTCCTGGATAGAGTCGACAAGGTAAACCAGCTTCGTTTAGGGTTTTAATTAGTTTTCTGTTTGACGTCTGACACCTTTATTTTTTTGTGCTTTTTATAGGAAACTAATAACAAAACAGGAGAGGTTCATCTTTCTCACAGCCACACGGAGATCTCCAGCCAGTGGAACAGTGTGGATCACGTGAGTGAATGCATTGTCCTTCGTATGTATCCTGGCAACTTCTGACATGATTGCACACAGACTAAATCTCTGAATGGAGGTGTAGTTCTCATTAGATTGAGCATGCAGCAGTGTTGACTCAGGAAACAAACACGTCCCAGTGAGCAGCAGTCATGTGTCAGCTTTAATTCAAACATTATTATTCTAAATATTGCTTCAACATTTCCCCTCAGCTTTGTGTCTGTGAGAAGAGACAGCGCTCTCTAAACTGTGGCTGCATTGACTCGACTTGTTTTATAAAGAATGAGATCATCCACCAAACAGACCATACCATATACTTTTCATAGTCTCTTAGCCATCAGGAGGCCAGCTTGGATTGAGGTCATTACTGCTGCCTGTTTTTGCCGTTTTTAACTTCACAACGGCGGTTTTGATCTTTTGGTTTTCCTGGCAGCCGTACAGAAAGTGGTTATGTTAATGGGGCTGGCTGGTTGGAAAGAAAATGCCAGAGGAAGCAAAGCAAAGCAAGCCGGCGAGGCGAGGCAGGCGAGGCAGGCAGGGTACGATCCGGCTCTGCTGTGAAATGACTAACTGTATAGAAATCTCACTCCATAGACTTCAGGAAGTCAGAGTTTGTTGACTCAGCGCTTCATAGAAAAAACACCCAGTAAACATTATTATCTTTTCTGTTTTTTAAAGGTCCAGTGTGTCAGATTTCTAAATCACTAAACTCTGGCTCTAGATACGGCTTGGAAAGATAATGTGAAGCGACCGGGATGCAATCAGCGACTCGGTCCTACAAACTGCTCACATGGAAACATCGTGTTAACTGTGAAAACAGTCACATAGGCAGGGACTGCTTGTGGATATTGATGCATTTACAGTACTATGCATCTACAAACCAGCAGTGGCCTCTGTCAGGGAATACAGTAGCCTACCGAGGTGGTTTCCTTACCAGGTTTGGCTCCTGGTGCGGTAGCGTCTTCCATCTCCTGGCTAGCATCGGCAAAGACATGGATCATTGGCAGACCAAGCCGCCCACCTGTCAATCAAAGCGTCCACGCTCTTAATCCTGCATAACTTTAAGCCTTAATATAATGTGATCAGGTGAGTTGTATATAAATTCACCCTCAGTACAGTTGTCATGAACGAGGAAATTAGCTACAGAGACCAAAACTGTTTTTTGTACCAGGCTGTAAACATGTTTATTTCTGCTGTGAAGTTTTGAACATGGGGACTTATGGAGACTGACTCAGGTGGACGTTTGCACTTTAGCACAACGCTCACTGACTTCTTGCTTCTTCCTAAAACATTTCTTTCAACAGAAGACGACCTCGGCGTGAGCTCGTTGGCCTCGACGTCGTCTCAGAGAAATCTGTGGAAAATCTTTTTTTTTTTTATAGGAGGTGTAAGTTGCTACAGGGCCTGTGAGACTAATAACAGCTTCAGTCATCTGGCTTTTATTAAAATAATTGCAGGTTTTTGTGGGTAGCGCGGTCCATATTTGTAGTTTTTCCAGTGGGTGTCTGCCTCGGTAATATTTCATGTCAGAAGAAAGAACGTCTCTATTTCTGCAAATATCAGATATGTAGCGTGAACAAGAGGAGGTTTAACATTAGTTACACAGTGAGCGTGCGTTTATTTTGAATTAATGACTCACTCTGTAGCAGATTTGCTCGAGGTTATCATTATGAATAACTCTGTTTGTGCTGTGAGCTTCTTGATCTCGTCTCTGACTTCAACACAGTCCGTTCAGCCTCAGTGATACATGCCGGGACTTTCAGGGACTTTGCTCCACTTCTTCTATGCACACACACACACACACACACACACACACACACACACACACACACAAACACACACAAAGATAAACCCACCAAAATGTCGAGTTCACAGCAGGACTGTGCTGTTTTTGGCAGACAGCGTTTCCTCTGACTGGCTGGGAAAGAGTTGAACTAAATCTCAAATATCTGACTAGCATTTCAAAATCTGACCAAAAAGAAGCCAAACTATTAATACAGACAGGAACAGGCCACCCAAGCTGTGCACAGTGTACACGCATGTTGTTACCGGTGATGTGTTTGGTGTTCAGATCACTTTTATGTATTCTCAGCTCGACTGTCGTAAAGTTTCAGGTTCAGCCTTGAGGACGCGGTAACGTGACTTCTATTTTATCATCAACATACGAAAGAAATCAAGAGAGAGCCGAGTGAAAACGCTCCAGAAGTGAAAATTATTTAATTGTGCAGCTTCTTCTAGACTAACCAAATGTTATCGGACCTAGTGGAACAAATCGTGTTTTTTGTACCAGGCTGTAAACATGTTTAATTCTGCTGTGAAGTTGGACATTTGAACATGGAGACTGACTCACTTCTGGAGCCAGACTTTAAGTGGATGTAGCAGTTTTTGGCACTTCACTGCCGCTTGGTGTTTACGTAATTTAGGAGCCAAAATATGTATATAGCTTGTGTTGTTGGCTGGCTCCAGAAGTGAGTCAGTCTCCATAAGTCCCCATGTCCAAATGTCCAACTTCACAGCAGAAATAAACATGTTTACAGCCTGGTACAAAAAACAGTTTTGGTCTCTGTAGCTAATTTCCCCGTTCATGACAACTGTACTGAGGGTGAATTTATATACAACTCACCTGTTCACATTATATTAAGGCTTAAAGTTATGCAGGATTAAGAGCGGGGACTCTTGGACTGACAGGTAGGCGGCTTGTTGGAGCGCCTCAGGTCAGAGATGACCTGCGTTTTTATTCTGATATTTCCTGTCTTTCATTTTGACGTCAAACTTATATTGCCGTACGTCACGCATTAGCTCGTGACTAATCGTGGAAGCATGCGTAAGAATGTGACTAAAAGCAAGTTAGTATCGACACCACAGTTTGAGAAGATGTACATTTTACTGACTGTATATTTAACCTCTGTTATCTCTCACCACAGGAGTGCATGGTGGACGAGGACTGCGGTGACATGAAATACTGCATGTATGAGATCGAGAACTCCAAGTGCCTGCCCTGCATACCGACAGACATGGTGTGTGTTCAGTCGGTGTCTGTGATTGTCTGGTTCAGTTAAAGTTAATGTTTTTGTTTTTTATGTAGCTCTTATTGTTTAGTCTGCGTTGAGAGTTTTGGTTTCAAACCTCTGTGTCTTTGTGAGACGTGGAGAAGGTGGATGGGTGGTGTCTACATGTGTGGTTCCCACCCTGAAGGCGTGATGGTGTGGAGGAAAATTCAAAGGCTACCACAGACTCTGCAGAGACGTGCCATCCACTCTGATTTGAGCTTAGTGAAACACACCTCCAAGACTATGTAAGGACTATTTGACAAAGAAGGAGAGTGACACATGACCAGGCCTCCACAATCACCTGTCCTAAACCCAGCTGAGATAGTTTGGGATGACCAACAAGTGCTCAGCACCTTTGGGAACTCCTTTTAAGACTGTTAGAAAGTGTCCAAACTTTGACTGCCGCTGCATTAACTCTTCGTGTTTGTCTTTAATTGTATCACCGTACCCAATTTCTGGGTCCATGAAGGACCAGATGGTACAAGAGTACGTAAACTTTGAATGCAGTGACCAACTGTGTTTTATATACTCCTTCCTAGCCTTGCACTAAAGACGAGGAGTGTTGCTCAGATCAGATGTGTGTGTGGGGCCAGTGTACAGTCAACGCCACCAAAGGAACAGAAGGAACGATCTGTCAGGGTCAGAGCGACTGCATCCAGGACCTCTGCTGTGCCTTTCAACGAGGTGAGCTCCCACGAGAAGATTCAAATGAAACTGAATAGAAAGATAATGACCACAGTTTGCTGAACAGCCAAAGTAAAGACAGTGGTTTCTCTCTTGTTTCCTCCAGAGCTGTTGTTTCCAGTGTGTAATCCCAAACCGGAGAAGGGGGAGTCGTGTTGGAGCCATCCCAACCTGCTGATGGACATGCTGGCCTGGGACCAGGAGGGTCCCCGTGACCACTGCCCCTGTGCCGACAACCTCCAGTGCCAACCACACGGGTGAGAGCCAACAAAACTCCTTTTAGATTGAAGTAAAATCTGATAAAGTAACGTCATGAGCACCTGACTGATATCGTGTAGGATTTAGTGACACCTAGAGGTGAAGTTGCAGATTGCAGCAAACTGAATACCCTCCCCACGCCACCATGCACTGATGAACCCTCACGTCCAAGATGGACCAGAACCGACATGTACATCACAATGTTGGAGTGCCAACACATTCGGCTGAGCTTGTGCTATCAGACATAGATACCTCTGTAGCTGTACAGCCTCAATTTGTTTATCATGAGCATGACAATGATTAAATATTGGATTGCACCTGCGTGGTGCGCACGCGTTTACGAGTTACCGGTAGAGATAACTGTTGGGAAGATCTCGGCACCTCTCCCGGTCTCCTTCTCGGTGCCGGCACACAAAGAGAAGTCTTTATTTTCAAGTGTCTTTGCACGTGTGATCAGGTTTTTGTGTTTCTCTCTCTCACAGACGTGGATCTGTTTGTGGGGAGTAGGACTTGAAGACGGACGGAGCGCGACGGAGCCGGTCCAGGAGCAAAACGAAACAAAACCAAAGAACAGCTCGCCTGCTTCAGGAAAGGACTGCACTGTATTATTTATGCCTTTATTACCAACGTGTGTTATACATCACAAAGCAAATAAAAGACTTTTTAGTCTCTACTGAGAACCACTAGATGGCAACCTTGGTCTGTTTCCTGTGTGTCAGGAAGTGCAACTTGAGAAATAACACACACACACACACACACACACACACACACACAGCCGTGGCGGAAACACTCAGGATGTGGCTGGAGAGTCTGTCGCTCTCTCACAATGTTACGAAACAAAAAAGGTCTCTGGCTCTCTGAGAGTTCGTCCTCCTGTTGATACAGAGTTACTTCCCTCTCCTGTATCTCTTCATCATGTCTCTGTGTTTCAAACAAGCTGCTCTGTATTTGCATCTGAAACTCTTTATCGCTCAAACTATCTTCAGCAGCGTTTCCTGTGAGGGGGGAAACCAAAGATCCTGCACGCCTGCTGAAACTGCTCACACCCTCCTCGTCAGCTGTGGACTGCAAACTGTTTGAATTACTTCACGACACTGTAGATTTTATTTGAAATTCATCCATTTTTCAGACGTTAACCACGAGCATCGTCCTCGTTTTCTACAGTAAGACACAAGGCAGAGCTTTGAAAAAGGTTTTCATGTGTAACACAGTGAACAGATGTGTGCACCATGTGGTGGCTGATTTGAAATTTGACAGGAGTCTCATGGTGCAGAAGAAACTGACAGTATAAAGACCTGAGGCGGGTTGAATGAGGCCTGGTTGCTCTGTAACGACACCCACCTGTCAATCAAAGCGTCCATGCTCTTAATCCTGCATAACTTTAAGCCTTAATATAATGTGAACAGGTGAGTTGTATATAAATTCACCCTCAGTACAGTTGTCATGAACGGGGAAATTAGCTACAGAGACCAAAACTGTTTTTTGTACCAGGCTGTAAACATGTTTATTTCTGCTGTGAAACATGGGGACTTATGGAGACTGACTCACTTCTGGAACCAGCCAACAGCTCAAGCTATAGACACGTTTTGGCTCCTACATTAGGTAAACACCAAGCGGCAGTGAAGTGCCAAAAACTGCAGTTCCTCAAACGTCCACTTAAAGTCTGGCTCCAGAAGTGAGTCAGTCTCCATAAGTCCCCATGTTCAAATGTAGAAAAAAACATGTTTACAGCCTGGTACAAAAAACACGATTTGTTCCACTAGGTCTGATAACATTTGGTTAGTCTAGAAGAAGCTGCACAGTTAAATAATTTTATCTCCATTTAAGTTAGCGCCTCAGCAATGTGTTAGATTAAAGGTAATTTAAGACCTGCTGGACTTCTGCAGCCAGCCTCAGGTGGACGTTTGAGTAACTGCAGTTTTTAGCTTCACTTCACATCCACAGAGGTTTGCTGCTTGGTGTTAAACTAATGTAGGAGCCAAAACGTGTCTATAGCTTGTGCTGTTGGCTGGCTCCAGAAGTGAGTCAGTCTCCATAAGTCCCCATGTTCAAAACTTCACAGCAGAAATAAACATGTTTACAGCCTGGTACAAAAAACAGTTTTGGTCTCTGTAGCTAATTTCCCCGTTCATGACAACTGTACTGAGGGTGAATTTATATACAACTCACCTGTTCACATTATATTAAGGCTTAAAGTTATGCAGGATTAAGAGCGTGGACGCTTTGATTGACAGGTGGGTGTGGTTACAGGTGGTTTATTTGAGCAACCAGGTGCCAGGTCCTGCAATGATCCACGTCTTTGTTGATATTTACATTAACCAGGAGGCTACAGAGACCAAAACTGTTTTTTGTACCAGGCTGTAAACATTGGTTGGACATTTTTAACATGGGGACTTATGCAGACTGTCTCTCTTCTGAAACCAGGTTCCTCATATTTCTGTGTCTTAGTTCAGTTTTTAGTCGGTGGAGTGAGACCTCTGTGTTTTCAGTCCTATCTGTGCCCCGGTGCTCTCCGTTGCCGGTTGACGTCACGGCGGCTCATTTCTCCCCGCCCAACCCGCCTCTCGCTGCTTCTTCTCTGGCTTCCTGCTGCCGAGTCCCCGCTCCGGTTCTCTCTCTTGTAGCGGTTCCACGCTGCTCGCTGCCGCCGCTGTTCCACCGCCACGCACGGGCACCGTGAAGTTCAAGGACCGGTGTTTGTTTTTTTTGGTCGGTGGGGGTCGAAACATCGACATTTTCCGGTACGTACACTGCTTTTTTAAAAAATATATTTCTGTTTTTTTTTTTTTTTTTTCCACCACACCACGAAGTGTCGTTACCGGTACTCAGCTGTGACAGGGGCGGCTCAACGTGTGACATCGTGTCGGGGAGAGATGCGCCAACAGGCGGGGAGCACGGTCCTCGAAGATAAACGCACTAAAGTTTAGACTTTACCCCGCCTTGACTGTAACCAACACGGGCATGCATGATAGTCACCACGGCCACCCTCCTCCACCCACCGAGCCTCCACAGAAAAAATGAGGAAGGTCGGCTGATGTGGCTGCACGGGGGAGGGAGGCACTTATAATCGGCCTCATAATCACGCAAAAGCCGCTGGATGGATGGATGGATGGATGGATGGTGCATGCATGCGTGCAGGCAAAGCTGCGGGTAAATGACAATCACGGGATCTGGTGTCTTTCCTTGTTGGAGTTGGAGCTGCATCACATTAGCACTGCTGAGATGCGTGATGTGTCTAATTGTTGCGGGGAGGGGGGGTGAAATGGTGCCCTCATCAATCAGGCTTTAGCATTAACAGAAATATATCTACATGCATTTTACAATTCAGTTTTAGACAGTGTATGTGATCTGTGAGCTGGTGGCGGAGTCTGCCACATGTGATCTACAAAGAGTCTTTTATTTTACCCACCCACTAAAAGTCAGCCCCAGATTTACTCGTCTTAGCTTCCTCCGTCTTTGTCCTCTTCGCTCTCTTCTCCTCTGCCATTATGTCCGTAGAAGCTGCTGAGGCCTGGTTACATTGGCCACTCAAGCCAGCTCCGGTTCTGGCACGACACCGACTCTTTCAAATCTCCCGTGGTACAAACACGAACTAACTCGGCTTCTTGCTCGTTCGCTCTCTCCTTTTTCTCGTCTTAGCTTCCTCCGTCAACGTCCTCTTCGCTCTCTTCTCCTCTGCCATTATGTCCGTAGAAGCCACTGAGGTTACATTGGTCACTCAAATCAGCTCCGGTTCTGGCACGACACCGACTCCTCCTCTTTCAAATCTCCCGTGGTACAATCACTAACTAACTAACTCGGCTTCTTGCTCGCTCGCTCTCTCCTTTTTCTCTTCTTAGCTTCCTCCGTCAACGTCCTCTTCGCTCTTATCTCCTCTGCCATTGTGTACAGCTAACAGCAGCTACAGTTTACTTCACTGTCCATCAGGAAACTCTGTAAATCACAGAGATTTGAGGCAGAGCGGCAGGAGACCAGAAACCAGAAAACATTTCCTCCATTAAAATATGATCCAGTTTTTGTTAATTTGCTCGTTTGCATACCGCCCTCTCTCCGTCTCCGTGACGATACAAAGCTTCTTTAGTTTTGTGTGTGTGTGTGTGTGTGTGTGTGTGTGTGTGTGTGTGTATAAAGCTTACTATCACGGTGTGTGTATCACTGTGCTGCCTCAGCTTGCAGTCATCATTCCTCCTCGACTTTACACACTCAGCTGCTTTTATTCATCAGAGCTGCCTTTATAGTGAGCGTTCATACTGAACGACACACTCATCCATCATGTGAGTGTTTTACCTGTCAGAGCACACACACACACACACACACACACACACACAGGTGTGTCAGTGTAAATATGTGGCACACACACACACACAGCGGCGTTACCTCAGAATAAATCAAATTAAACTAATTATCAGGTGTGTTTCAACATCCACAAGCTTGTATGCTTCATTTCACGACTCCGGGACGTCTTTGTAGTGTCGACATACTTTGTGTTTCTGCACAAGCGGCACAGAAACCAGTCCACCGTGACAACAAAGCCCAAACCTCCGAGGGGTGACTACCATCTTTTTGGAAGCGCCCCAAACCCATTTAAGATAATGCTGCATTCACTGACAGGCCCAAACACACTCGAGGCTCGCGTTTCCTCCCCTGTATGAGAATGAGGACACAAACTCCCGATGAGAAAGGAGTGTCGATGCTCCGAGCCAGTTGTCCTGTTTAAGTCGTGTCACAGGGAACTACAACAAAGCAGAACTGGGACAGAAGACAACTTTTTCCCTCTGCGGCGCTTCCTGAACTTCTCCGTCCTTGAAAGACGATCGTCAAACTCTTATTTAGTCGTTCAAGTGTCGACTGTAGCTTTGCAGTCAGACGATCCTCGATGCCACATCTCGACTCTGAATTATTGATCGGGGCATCGAGGTTAAACGGTTTACAGACGGCTGAGAGGAGCGACACGTGTCGAAAGGAAAAACCTGCAGAGGGTTTAAAGGTTTGCAGACATCTCTGCATAAAAACTAAACATACAGACCCAGTTTCACTGAGTTATCCTTGTCAACAGTACGAATATATCATCAGTTGTTGGGCTGACAAGTTGGAGAACTTGTTGCCCAACAACCATCCCAACCTCTACCCTAAAAAAAGATTTACCCAAATGCCCCAGTAACCAGATATCAACGCACGTCTGTCAAAAACAATGAGCCGTTTATTCCAGTTAGAAAACTTCCTGCTCGTCTTCTTCACACGTTAATCAGGTCAAAGTTAGTCGAGACAACATCATGTAACCTTACTCTCACTAACTGAGTTAGTATCACCTGGTAACTAACGGCTCAGGATATGATGCAGCATTTCAACTTTTTGCATTCAGCCCGATGCGAGCGATCACAGTTCCTCCCAGTTGGAGTTTGGCTGCATGCAAAGCTGCATAACTGGTTTAACTGTTTAACGGCACACAAGCGAGCACCAGGAGAATCACAGGTCAGTCGTCACGGTTTCAAAATACTACCTTTATTCTACCTTTTTTTTATTTGAATCCTGTTTGCAGTGTAACAAAGATAATCCAACTCGTTTTGATATCTGAAGTTTTGTCGGCTCGTGTTTGTTGTTGATTTTATCGTCTCAGGGCGGATGAACAGGTTTGAGTTCGGCGTTGTTTGGATAAGTATCGTTCAGTTGTGCAGTAGCTGATAGGAGAGAGTCACCTGAGTTAATGATTAGATGGTTTATCTCCTGAGTGGCCTGTTATCAGCTCTCTGGTGAGAAACCAACAGAACCCGACCGATAAGTCAAGTCTGATGACAGATTAACGACAGGAAAAATCAGTTATTATATTTGATCATCTATAACTTTTTATTGTGTTTTTGTTTCTTCTGGCGAAGAATTTACACTGACTGGAAACCAGCGTTAAAGTGCCACTGATGTTTGAGTTGGAATGTCAAGAAGTTCCTCAAACGTCCACTTGAGGCTGGCTCCAGAAGTGAGTCAGTCTCCATAAGTCCCCATGTTCAAATGTCCAACTTCACAGCAGAAATAAACATGTTTACAGCCTGGTACAAAAAACAGTTTTGTTCTCTGTAGCATAGACTATTATCATTGACTTCAATGGGAAGATTCAGCTGTTTGGTTTGATTGGCTGGAGCCTGGAAATGTGAGCAGACGACACAACTTGTTACCTGCATGAAGGTTTGTGCCGCCCACCTAAAACCAACAAGAAGAGCTCAAACTAACTTTTAAATTAGGATATTATGTCACATGTACTCATGGGTAAAGAAACCTTTAAATGTCTCCACCTCACTTTCAGGCTCCTCACGCAGCATGTTGATGCATGAAGCTGATCTCACGTTGTAATCTTCTCCTCTTTTGTCCCGTCTGTGTAGGTGGAGTGGTGTTGAGGAAACCGACCGCAGACATCATGGTGAACATCCCAGAATACTATGCAGGGAAAAATGTGCTGATCACCGGGGCGACGGGCTTCATGGGCAAGGTACGGTGTTAGCTGAAGACAACAGGACGTGACCGAACCCGACCGAGGGAGGGGACCTGTTTGTCAAAACCTCCAAATTATGCTAGCGCCCTCTCTCTGTCGCTACCCAGATAGCAAATATTTTGGCTGTATACATTTGTCACTTTTGGCTTTCATTTGGCATTAAGAAAGCCTTTTGGCTTAACTGTGGTATGATTAGGGTTATCCATAATAGATAAGGAGGCACCAGCAATATATGGCTGAGTTAAGGCATGTGTATGGCATGCCAGAAGACTGGGCGCGAGCGGGAACAGCTGATTTGGGGCTCTTCTGGGACATTTATGGCTATATTTTAGAAGCCGGATTTGGGCCAAAGCGAAGCCAAAAGATTTTTGCTATCTGTGTATAGGCAGGTATGTAGTTTGTACGCCATCATCTACCGCATAAACCAGACTGACCACCACTCAGTGTAGTGGGAACACAGCTCCTTGTAATCAGAGCTAACAGTGCTATCAGAACTATTAGAGCTATCAGGGCTATTAGAGCTAACAACTATTAGAGCTATCAGGGCTAACAGAGCTAACAGGGCTAACAGAACTATTAGAGCTATCAGGGCTAACCGAGCTAACAACAATTAGAGCTGTCAGGGCTAACAGAGCTAACAACTATTAGAGCTATCAGAACTATTAGAGCTATCAGAACTATTAGAGCTATCAGGGCCAACAGAGCTAACAACAATTAGAGCTATCAGGGCTAACAGAGCTAACAACTATTAGAGCTATCAGGGCTAACAGAACTATTAGAGCTATCAGGGCTAACCGAGCTAACAACTATTAGAGCTATCAGAACTATTAGAGCTATCAGAACTATTAGAGCTATCAGGGCTAACAGGGCTAACAACTATTAGAGCTATCAGGGCTAACAGAGCGAACAACTATTAGAGCTATCAGGGCTAACAGAGCTATTAGAGCTATCAGAGCTAATAGAGCTAACAGCTATCAGAGATAACAGAACTATCAGAGCTATTGGTGTTAACAGTGCTATCGGAGCTATCAGAGCTAACAGATCTAACCGGTATTATCCGACTCTCCATGTGCACAGAGAGTTTTCTGGAGCTTGGACAGTCACTGAAGCTCGTTCATGATTAATTGCAAAAGTGTCTGTATGTTAAATATGGAACGTTAGCTGAGATAGCAACTCAGAGAGGCTACGTCTCTGCTGTTTGTGTTGTCTGTTTTACTGAATGATAAGTAAAAATCAAACTTTGGTTTTGGTTCGGGGGGTTTAGTTAGACTTCAACAGCTGATACATGAATCTGGTTTTTGTCCTTCCACCAAACAGAGCAAGGGTTTTTCTGACGTTGTGGAGGAAGAAGCAGAACACTAGTTTAACGCCTCTTTACTGGACAGTTAGAAGAGGTTGACCTTTGTACCTCTGATTAAAGGTGCTGCTGGAGAAGCTGCTGAGGTCCTGCCCTGAGGTCAAAAGTGTCTACGTGATGGTCAGGTCAAAATCTGGTCAGAACCCTCAGGCCCGCGTCGCCGACATGGTCAACTGCAAGGTGAGAAGTGGTCCGACAGAACGGGAAGGTATAATTCATTAGGTGTGGAGGGGTCTGGGAGAAACCAGTTCTCTGCAACTTTTGTGGCGGGGTTGCACCACACAAGGTGGAGTAAATTCTTTGAAAGACATTCACCTCCTCCAGAGGAAGTGTCTTCTATTGTTGTCTCAGAGCCAGAGGACATATTTCACATTTCTTGTGGCATAACACATCTTTAAAAAGTTTAACACGGCAACACGTAGAAGTTTGAGTGTAATCCCACTGTGGTAACCATAGACAGCTGTACTCGAGTATTTGGTCTGATTACATTACTTCAGATAGTGAGTCCTGGTCCAAAGCCAACATGTCCAGCTCCTGTTCTGGCACGACAGTCTCCGGCCTGTAGTTGCAGTTTACTTCACTGTCCATCAGGAAACTCTGTAACTAACTTTATTTCTTCACTCAGCTGTTTGAAAGATTGCAAGACGAGCAGCCGGGCTTCGTGGAGAAGATCATAGCGGTGAGCAGCGACCTCACGCTTCCCGAGCTGGATCTGAGTAAAGAGGATCAGAACATCCTCGCCGAGAACGTCAACATCGTTTTCCACTGCGCCGCCACCATCCGCTTCAACGAGCCTCTCAAGTGAGTCTTCTACAATATGTGCAGTACTGCTTCTTTCTGTTGGCTGTAAACGTGTTTTCTTGCCAGTTTTGGTTGTAGTTTGTTTACCCAGTCTAATGAACGATAATCAGGCTGGATGCCGTGTATTATTACGGCTGTTTGCTTCACTCAGTGACGGCACGTTGGTGTTGACAGCTTGTGCCCACTGTTGTTTGCAGTACACAGAGATACTTGAAACCTGACACACCTCCCTCGACAAATCACTGACTGTTTCTGCAGCGAACTGGCACAATGTTTTCATTGTCTTCAGTGTTTGGGGGCAGTTAGTTATGATGCCACACCTTTCATCTGTGCTCATTTTGTGTCCCTGCTCTTGGTTCTTACAGGAATAAAAAGTGCATTTGTTTTGCTTTTTAGACTAAAAGCATGTAGAAGCTAGCTAGCCTAGCTCCATTCAGAGAGGAAAATATGCCTACCAACACCTCTAAGCTCATAAATATACATGTTGTGTCTCATTTTTTAAAACCGTAAACAAATAAATGTAGAACTGATAATTTGCGGTCTATGGGGAGTAACTAGTGCTCGCCTAGTCCTTCTGTGCAGCATCTCTGGCTACAGCATTGGTTATCAGTAACCACAGGTATTTTTATATCACTGTGACGACAATGTCATGTTGGAAAAAAAGAAAAGTTGCAGATGAGTTGTAGAGCTGCTACCTTTTTTGAGTGTGGAGTAAGAACCTCCTCTTTGGTCACTTGCATGAGCCCGGTTACAATGCCCAGCTCTGGTTCTGGCATGACACTGGCTCCTGCTGGAACCAGTGTTGCTTTAATGTAGTAGTAGTAGTAGTAGTAGTAGTAGTAGTAGTAGTAGTAGTAGTAGCCAAAAATGGGGTTGGTAGTCAACTAATAATAATAATAGTGGTATTAATGGCGGAGTAGTAATGTAGTAGTGGTGGTACCAGTAATGGTGGTGGTGGTTGTGGTAGTTTACCAATAATGGTATAAGTGGTACCGGTGGTGGTGGTATGTAGTAGTGTAGTAGTAATGGTAATTGTGGTGGTGGCAAGTGTAGTACAAGTAGTAGTAACACCAATAATGGTAGTAGTACCAGTAATTGATTAGTACTACCAAACTAGACTTGGGGATGTGCACTGCAGTCGCTGCCTGCCTGTAAGTATTGATTCTCACACTGACTCGTTAGTTTGAGTGCTGATAATAAATGGGATACAGCATGTTAATGAGTCAGCTGTAGAGGTAAAGGCAGACTGAGGCGGCTAACCACATCCACGCTCCAGAAATGAGATCTCGTCTGTTCCTGTCGTCACTAGATAAAATGAAAGAATGAAAATTCCTCCACACTGTTCATCACATGCTCTCACTTTATGTGGAGAGTTAATTTCATCCTCTGAATCCTCCATCTGTCCTTTCTCCCCTCCCCTCCTCTCTCTCTTTCTCTCAGAGATGCAATGCAGCTGAATGTCCTGGCCACCCAGAAGATGTTGGCACTGGCCCACCGGATGAAGCACCTGCAGATTTTCATTCACATCTCCACAGCCTACGCCAACTGTGACCGAGAGCTCATTGAGGAAATCGTCTACTCTCCGCCCATAGACTACCGCAGACTCATCGACTCTCTGGAGTATGTTGAACCGACGGTGGTGGTGGTTATTTTGGATGTCTTTAGATAAGAAAACGTAGGAATGTATCATGAAGATTAATATCATGAAGCATTGAGCGTGCAGGCTTAGCCATGACCGGAGAGTAGCACTGCTTAGTAGCACTATGTTGTAGAGGCTGCTGGTCTCAGCTGCTCAGATGGATTAGTAAAGCATCAGGAGGCCGCAGAGTGAGTGGAGATCAGGCGGTGATTCTCAGGACTGCATGGATAGCAGCGTCACAGTGTAGGGTTTGATTGACTTAACTTAAGCTTAATGTTACATTTACATTTAGTTTATCCAAAGCGACTTACAAAACAATTGAGGTAGACTGAAGTGAAGTCACAGTGTCATCTGCATAGTAGTGATATGAGAATCTATGCGAGCATATAATCGGACCCAGAGAGGTGGAGTAAATGGCAAAGAGTGATAGGTGGTGACGTGGTGAGATGCCAAGCAGGAAATGTTGAATGATTCAAACCAGAAGAGCCGAGCCAGAGATCCCCATGTTGGAGGAGCAGAGAAGCATGGCGTGGTTAACTGTGTCAAAGGTGGTTGGTTCTGTTTCAGTTCATTTATCTTTGCCATTTCCATGTTGTTTGAACGCTTGTTGACTCTGTCCAACCAATGCAAAAACACACACACCTGCATGTGGATTAAATATTTGATTTAGATGTTGAGTCCATAGACAAAAATGCAGTCTATCTTTTCAGTCCTGAAAACTGAACGTAAACAAATATTACATGATATGCCCTTAACAACTGTGTTAGGGGTCAGACTTTGGATGTTTACATTTTAAATTCAAAGTGAGACTATTCAGAGTCATACCACAACATTTCTGCTTGACCTATGATTTGGTCATCGATGAACGTGCTCGAGACATTTCACCTTTCACGTAGATGACGAATGCACCGCTAACTTGACTGTCATTGGTCCCTGCTACCGATTCTGAGTGTGGAAGAACAGGGCACCTATTTTGGAAACGGGGGTGCGTTCTTTGAGTGGATGAAAACGGAGCTTTTAAGATGCAGTCTACCCGTGCGAGGGCTAGCAGTCAGCCAAACCTGGCGCCGTGCCGCTGCATGGCTTAAAACCGGACTGAAATGTCTCAACAACTACTAAATGGATTGTCCTCAGAGGATGAATCT
This sequence comes from Larimichthys crocea, assembly GCF_000972845.2. Classification (NCBI taxonomy): domain Eukaryota; kingdom Metazoa; phylum Chordata; class Actinopteri; family Sciaenidae; genus Larimichthys; species Larimichthys crocea. The sequence goes on from NC_040030.1 coordinate 15,256,917, forward strand.
CACTGAGTTGTTTCCTTAGTGCCACTGTGAGGTGACAACTCTTGGATGGATTGCCAAGAAATTAGGCACAGATATGCGTAACTCAACGATTTGCCCCACATATTGTACAGACATCCGTTGGTCCCAGTGATATATTGTGTGGATTAAAGTCTCTGTATTTGTGCTTAGGTGGTTTAAATAAAGTCTAATCTTGTCATATGTTGTTGTTTTTGTTGTATAGTGGATGGTGACGAGCTCGTGTCTGCTATGACTCCCAAGCTGATTGGGAAGCGTCCCAACACCTACACCTTCACCAAAGCTTGGCGGAGTACATGGTGACGCAGGAGGCCGGAGACCTCAACGTAGCCATCATCCAGACCTCCATAGTCGGAGCAAGCTGGAAGAACCTTTCCCAGTAAGTTCAGACTGAGTGTTACATTACTTTAATCGTAATTTAACTTGATTTAGAGTAAAAAATCTTACCCAGATTAAGTTTGGATGATTCTAAGTTTTCTGCATTTAAAATATGTTCCACTGAACAACACAGGATATATGTTGAGGCATTTGAAAGTGTTGAATCCAAAATATACTTATTTAAAAAAAAAGGCCAAATTGCAGATGAATTGTAGAGCTGCTACCTTTGCTGCAGAGCCCTGTTCATTGCCCGCTTGCCTGGCTCCTGTTCTAGCACAACACGACTTGTGCCGGAACCAGTGTTGCTTTAATGGAACTAAATAAGAGTAATTGATACCAACAGTACAGAGGTATTTTAAGCTGCAGTCTCGTGGTTTGATGATAGAAACTCAAAACGAAGAAAGCGCTATACTAGGGATCAGCCAGTTCTCTGGTACTCTAGCTGCTGTGTTCTGCTTTGTTTATTTTATGAACAGCTTCTAAACCTGAGTCTGACTCAAAATTACGCTGCAAAATAGAGGCACAACACAAATAAACACACTGCTGGACAACCAGTGCCTGATCCTGTCTGAATGCAGCCTTAGCTTTAATTAACTCAGAAAAATAGGATTGTAGTAAAGTGAGTTTATTCCTTAGTTGTTCAAAATTGGGTAATATACTGTCTATAAAAGGACCTTCATGTTTTCTGTCTGTTTCTAAATATAGTCATCCATTACGGATGAAAAATTGGGACAAACAAAAGCAAGCGAAGGGTTTCCAACCTATTTTTTTCTAATAGTGGGCAAACTTTCAGAGGCTGTTTTACAATGGGATTGTGTTTGACATACTGTAATGACAGAAAACAAAAGGGCAGATTCATTCACTTGTAACTCGTACAGATACTCATTTCAGCACAGTATTGCTCTTTCCTGTTGAATACCACCCGGACAGCACAGAATCTGTCACGATCGTTCATCAAATTTCAATCACACCCCCGTCTGTCTCTTCTTTGTCTTCTTCTGAGAGCACTCTGTCATCAATGAGGCTTCAGGCAGCGATCGCTGCGATGGTGGGTGGAGGATGTGAGGGAATGTGGAGTTAAGACACTCTGCACACCTTTTAGGCGGAAAACGGAGTTTGCAAATCTGGTTTGGGAAAGTTTGAGAAATCGGATGACTAGACAACTGAAAGATTTCAGTTTTCAGACTGTTCAGAGTGTGTGAATCAATGCTGCTTTCCTCTTTCAGGGTTGGATTGATAACTTCAATGGGACCGAGTGGAATATTCATTGCAGTAAGTGCTAAAAGTCTATATTACTATTAGTACATTTGCCTGTGCACCAGGAAAGGTTCTGATCAAATGAGCCGTCCTGCGATGTGTACTCCAGAGCTCAGTTACCACAATTACGAGACAAAATATTTTGTGCCCTGAGGGCGGTTAAACAAACCTGTTTCCTGTTTGATGTGAGCGGATTTGTCTGAACTCTGAGCCTCAGGCTGCAACTGGACCAGAATCTGCCTGAAGAAATGTAATTTAAAAAACAACAACATATAAATATGTAATACTTAAAGGCAAGGCATTCGTCCAGCTCCTGTGTTAAGATGTGTGTCATTGGTCCGTTTTGGTTCTTAATCTGAAGGCTCGAAATCTTACCAACTTCCTTTCACCTTCTCCAGGCCGGTAAGGGGATCCTGCGTACGATAGGGCGTCCAATGATGCGGTGGCTGACCTGGTGCCTGTGGACGTGGTCATCAACGCCACGTTGGCGGCAGCTTGGTACTCTGGATCACAGATGCTCAACAGGTTTGGAGAGATGCCCGATCAGCCTTGAGTCAAGTCAGTTGTTTTGCTAAAGTGAAAATCGAATTTTCACTTGGAATATTCTGTTCTTTATTAAAGGCCAAGAAACATCCTCGTTTACAACTGCACGACCGGTGGGATAACCCGTTTCACTGGGGCGAAGTCGGTATGAGCTCCTTTCGTTATGTTACCTAAACACAGCCTCTGTCAGGCCTCTGACAATGGAGATGCATATGTTTAAACGTAGCATTTAATGACATACCAAGGCGGTACTCCGATCCACCAACTGCCACACCCAAACTGCTTGCAAGCTTTTGTTCATTTGTTCCCCAAGGATCCTGGAGTTTTCTTCGTGTATTCCACCTTTTGAAAACCGAAGTCCTTGTTTGACTCCCTTTTAAAAAGAATTCGTAATATTGGTAATGTTGGATTCAGTTCATACTGCCTGAACAGCACGGTGGGAATTGGCAGCAGCAAATATTGGTAATATATGAAAGTGGTTGATAGATTTCTACACAGAACTAGAAAATATCAAGAAATTTGTGCCTGATCTTGGTGCGTCTCGCCCATACATTATTTTTGACACTGCTAAGTAGTGTTACCATTGAGTTTGAAAGGGCAAACTGATATTAGACAGAGATTTCAGTTAAGCCAATCACAGTCAGCCTTGTGATTTTCTGCCTAGCAACCAGCTGCAGTGAACTGCTGAATAGAAACAGCTGCTGTTGCTCTGCTCTGATTGGTCGACTGCTACTGCCAACTGAAACAGTTGAGAGAAAATTGAGCCTTGAAAGTAACCCTCGACAACAGACATCTTCATCCAACCATAGGTCGTATCAATGAATGGATGTGCTTATAAGCATCCTGAATGTTCCTGTGTGTCTATTATAATTTGTGTGGCTAGTTAAAAAATTGACCTCTAGAGCGAGGTAAAAAACTGGTACGTCTGCTTTCCCTCCACAATTCTGCTCTCAGTTAATATGGAGTAAATGGGGCAATGGTGGGTGAACCTGACCTTCTGAGCTAACTGAGCCAAAAACTATAGTCTGACAGCTTCAGCGGTTATGTGAGCGAGCAGCACAAATTTTTCTTACAATTTGATGTTCAAATTATTTCTGTAGAGTGAAATTTGTGGCCGGGAGCAGTTTAAATAATTTTTGCGATGTTTGTCTCACTCTCGCTTCTGAACATTCCGTCTATAAGCGCCCATGTTAAATTTTCCCGCCTTTTTTTCCGCGACCATGAAACACTTAGAAAAGTCAGAGCTTTTAAAACTATTAAAAATACAGATAATAACTATTTTACATATTTTATTTATTGAATTTCCCACCTAGCTGCACAGTCGTGAATATTAAAGTTGTACTGTGATACTGTTTTCCTCTGCCAGCCTTAAACTTAACTTCATTGTTAGAATGGGAATACATACAACCTAATTATATCTAATACTATAAAAACTCCATGGTATTTATCGATGGGTTCATTCTTGAACTTGGAAACCGTATGGACAATCTCTCATTTTTAGTAGCTGCTCTGGAGCTTTCAATCATATCATGATCTTCAGCATCGGCTGGGGATTCAGCTTTAACCCTGTTACCGAGGAAGATCATGTGAGACAATCAAAGCTCCAGAATGGCTATTGATGACCATAATGGTGAATAATTTAGCAGCCTATTGAACGAAAACAAACTCGATCGTGTTGTAAGTTGTGTATTTCGTGACAGTCTTAATGTACCAGCATGTGCTTCAATAAGTCGAGGTTGTGGGTCGGGAAAAGAGCAATTAGGTCCTGCTTGGTAACTTCAGGGAGGTATTAAAACTGTATTTAACTGCGATTGATGACTTGTGTTTGAACAACCTTTTGTTTTCATACTACCAGACTAGATGGGGATGCTGCACTGCAGTCGCTGCCGTCCGTAAGTAGTATGATTCACACTGACTCGGTAGTTTGAGTGCTGATAATAAATGGGATACAGCATGTTAATGAGTCAGCTGTAGAGGTAAAGGCAGACCGAGCGAGACAAACTGACATACACAGCTCCAGAAATGAGATCTCAATCTGTTCCTGTCGTCACTCAGATAAAATGAAAGAATGAAAATATCCTCCACACTGTTTCATCACATGCTCACTTTAGGTGGAGAGTTAATGTTCATCATCCTCTGAATCCCCATCTGTCCTTTCTCCCCTCCCCTCCTCTCTCTCTCTCTCTCAGAGATGCAATGCAGCTGAATGTCCTGGCCACCCAGAGATGTTTGCACTGGCCCACCGGATATAGCACCTGCAGATTTTCATCACATCTCCACAGCCTACGCCAACTGTGACCGAGAGCTCATTGAGGAATCGTCTACTCTCCGCCATAGACTAACCGCAGTACTCATCGACTCTCTGGAGTATGTTTGAACCGACGTGGTGGTGGTTCTTTTGGATGTATTTTAGATAAAAAACAACGTAGGAATGTATCACTGACGATTAATGATCGTGACAGCATTGAGCGGCAGGCTTAGCCGTGACCGGAGAGTAGCCTGCTTAGTTGCACTAAGGTTGTAGAGGTCTGGTCTCAGCTGCTCAGAATGGTTAGTAAAAGCTCAGGAGGCCGCAGAGTGAGTGGAGATTCAGGCGGATGATTCTCGGGACTGCATGGATAGCGCGTCACAGTGTATGGTTTTAGATGTGTCTTAACTTAGCTTTATTACATTTACATAGTTTATCCAAAGCGACTTACAAAACAATTGAGGTAAACGAAGTGGAAGTCAGATTGTCATCTGCATAGTATGATATGGAGAACCATGCAAGCATATAATCGGACCCAGAGAGGTGGAGTAAATGGCAAAGAGTGATAGTGGTGGTGACGTTGTGAGATGCCCAGCTAGGATATGTCGAATGATTCAAACCAGGAAGAGCCGAGCCAGAGATGGCCAATGTTGGAGAGAGCAGAGAAGCATGGCGTGTGTAACTGTGGTCAAAGGTGGTTGATTCTGTTTCAGTTCATTTAATCTTTGCCATTCCATGTTGTTTGAACCGTTGTTGACTCTGTCCAACCAATGCGAAACAACTACACCCGCATGTGGATTAAATATTTGAGGTTTAGATGTTGATTCCATAGACAAAAGCGCAGTCTGTATCTTTTCAGTCCTGAAAACTGAACGTAAACAAATATTACAGGATATGCCCAACAACTGTGTTAGGGGTCAGACTTTGAATAGTCTCACTTTGAATTTAAAATGTAAACCATCCCGAGAGTCATACCACAAACATTTCTGCTTCACCTATGATTGTCCATCGATGAACGAGCTCGAGACTTTCACCTTTCACGTAGATGACGAATGAAACCGCTAACTGACTGTCATTGGTCCCTGCGACCGATTCGGATGTGGAAGAACGGGCACCTATTTTGGAAAACGGGTGGTGATGAAAACGGAGCTTGTAAGAGGCAGTCTACCCGGCGAGGCTAGCAGTCAGCCAACCCTGGAGCGTGCAGCGTGCCATGGCTTAAAACCAGGACTGAAATGTCATCAACAACTACAAATGGATTGTCCTCAGAGGATGATCTCACTGAGCCTTGTGCCTTTAGTGCACGTGTAGGAGAGACAACTCTTGGATGGATTGCCAAGAAATTAGGGCACAGATATGCGTAACTCAACGATTTGCCCCACATATTGTACAGACATCGTTTTCCGAATGATATATTGTATGTGATTAAAGTCTCTGTATTTGTGCTGTCGGGTGGTTTTAAAAAAAGTCTAATCTTGTCCATTATGTTTTTTGTTGTATAGAGGAATGGATGACGAGCTCGTGTCTGCTATGGACCGTCCCAGCGTGATTGGGAAGCGTCCCAAACACCTACACTTCACCCAGCCTTGGCAGGAGTACATGGTGCAGCAGGAGGCCGGAGACCCAAACGTAGCCATCATCAGAACTACTATAGTCGGTAGCAAGCTGGAAAAACTTTCCCAGTAAGAGATTCAGAGGTTTAGCATTACTTTAATCGTAATTTAACTGAGTTAAGAGTAAAATCTACCTAAAGTAAGTTGAATGAGATGTTTCGGCATTGTAAAATAATGTTCCAACTGAAACAACACGAGAGTAATGGTGAGTGCATTTGAAAGTGTTGAATCCAGAAAATATACTTATCCTTTAAAAAAAAAGGCCAACGTGCGATGAATTGAGAGCTGCGACCTTTGTGCAGAGCCCTGTTAAATTGCCCGCTTGCCTGGCTCCTGTTCTAGCACAACACAGACTTGTGCCGGAACCAGTGTTGCTTAATGGAACTAATAAGGATGATATGATACCAACGGTAACAGAGGTATTTAAGCTGCAGTCTCGTGGTTTTGAGGAAGAACTCGAAAACGAAGAAAGCGCTGAATACTAGGGATCAGCCATTCTCTGGTACTCTAGCTGCGTGTGTTCTGCTTTGTTTATATGATGAACGAGCTTCTAAACATAGGTCTGACTCGAAATGTTACGCTGCAAAAGTAAGGCATAAACACAACTGCTGGACGACCAGGTGGCTATCCGTCTGAATGCAGCCGTAGATTTAATAAAACTCGAGAAAAAAGAGGATTGTAAGTGAAAGTGAAGTTTAGTACCCTCAAGTATGGTTCAAAACTTGGGTTATATACTGGTCCCTATAGAAAAGACCTTCATGTTTTGTTCTGTTTCTTATTAAATATAGTCCATCCATTATGGATGAAAATGTGGGACAAAAAACAAATGCAATGCGAACAGGGTTTTCCACCATATTTGTTTATGTATACGAATGGACACATTTGCAGAGACTGTGTTCAACATGTATGTGTAGTTTGACACATACTGTAATGACAGAAAACAATAGAGGCAGATTCATTACATCTTAGTAACTCGATCAACTAAGATACTCATTTCATCCAGCAACAGTACTTTGGCTTATCCTGTGAATACCACCCGGACATGACAGAAGCTGTCAACGATCAGTTCATCAAATTTCATCACAAAACCCACCCGTCTGTCTCAATTATTTGTCTTCTTCTGATAGCAACTCTGTCATCAATTGAGGCGTTCGAGCAGCGATCGGCTGCGATGGTGGGGGGAGGAATGGTGAGGAATGTTGGAGTTAAGACCTCTGCACTAACTTTTAGGCGGAAAACATGAGTGTTGCAAAATCTGGTTTGGGAAAGTTTGAGAAAGCTATCAGGGCTAACAGAGCTAACAACTATTAGAGCTATCAGGGCTAACAGAGCTAACAACTATTAGAGCTATCAGAACTCTTAAGCTATCAGGGCTAACAGAGCTATCAGAACTATTAGAGTTATCAGGGCTAACAGAGCTATCAGAACTATTAGAGCTATCAGGGCTAACAGAGCTATCAGAACTATTAGCGCTATCAGGGCTAACAGAGCTAACAACTATTAGAGCTATCAGAACTCTTAAGCTATCAGGGCTAACAGAGCTAACAACTATTAGAGCTATCAGAACTATTAAGCTATCAGGGCTAACAGAGCTATCAGAACTATCAGGGCTATTAGAGCTATCAGGGCTAAGAGAGCTATCAGCTATCAGAGATAACAGATCTAACCCGTATTATCCAACTCTCCATGTGCACAGATAGTTTTCTGGAGCTTGGACAGTCACTGAAGATCGTTCATGATTAATTGTAAAAGTGTCTGTATGTTAAATATGGAACGTTAGCTGAGATAGCAACTCAGAGAGGCTACGTCTAGAGCAAGGGTTAGGGTTGGGTTTTTCTGACGTTGTGGAGGAAGAAGCAGAACAATAGTTTAACGCCTCTTTACTGGACAGTTAGAAGAGGTTGACCTTTGTACCTCTGATTAAAGGTGCTGCTGGAGAAGCTGCTGAGGTCCTGCCCTGAGGTCAAAAGTGTCTACGTGATGGTCAGGTCAAAAGCTGGTCAGAACCCTCAGGCCCGCGTCGCCGACATGGTCAACTGCAAGGTGAGAAGTGGTCCGACAGAACGGGAAGGTATAATTCATTAGGTGTGGAGGGGTCTGGGAGAAACCAGTTCTCTGCAACTTTTCTGGCGGGGTTGCACCACACAAGGTGGAGTAAATTCTTTGAAAGACGTTCACCTCCTCCAGAGGAAGTGTCTTCTATTGTTGTCTCAGAGCCAGAGGACATATTTCACATTTCTTGTGTCATAACACATCTTTAAAAAGTTTAACACAGCAACACGTAGACGTTTGAGTGTAATCCCACTGTGGTAACCATAGACAGCTGTACTCGAGTTTTTGGTTTGATTACATTACTTCAGATCCAAAACTAGTGAGTCCTGGTCCAAAGCCAACGTGTCCAGCTCCTGTTCTGGCACGACAGTCTCCGGCCTGTAGTTGCAGTTTACTTCACTGTCCATCAGGAAACTCTGTAACTAACTTTATTTCTTCACTCAGCTGTTTGAAAGATTGCAAGACGAGCAGCCGGGCTTCGTGGAGAAGATCATAGCGGTGAGCAGCGACCTCACGCTTCCCGAGCTGGATCTGAGTAAAGAGGATCAGAACATCCTCGCCGAAAACGTCAACATCGTTTTCCACTGCGCCGCCACCATCCGCTTCAACGAGCCTCTCAAGTGAGTCCTCTACAATATGTGCAGTACTGCTTCTCTCTGTTGGCTGTAAACGTGTTTTCTTGCCAGTTTTGGTTGTAGTTTGTTTACCCAGTCTAATGAACGATAATCAGGCTGGATGCCGTGTATTATTACGGCTGTTTGCTTCACTCAGTGACGGCACGTTGGTGTTGACAGCTTGTGCCCACTGTTGTTTGCAGTACACAGAGATACTTGAAACCTGACACACCTCCCTCGACAAATCACTGACTGTTTCTGCAGCGAACTGGCACAATGTTTTCATTGTCTCCAGTGTTTGGGGGCAGTTAGTTATGATGCCACACCTTTCATCTGTGCTCATTTTGTGTCCCTGCTCTTGGTTCTTACAGGAATAAAAAGTGCATTTGTTTTCCTTTTTAGACTAAAAGCATGTAGAAGCTAGCTAGCCTAGCTCCATTCAGAGAGGAAAATATGCCTACCAACACCTCTAAGCTCATAAATATACATGTTGTGTCTCATTTTTTTTAACCGTAAACAAATAAATGTAGAACTGATAATTTGCGGTCTATGGGGAGTAACTAGTGCTCGCCTAGTCCTTCTGTGCAGCATCTCTGGCTACAGCATTGGTTATCAGTAACCACAGGTATTTTTATATCACTGTGACGACAATGTCATGTTGGAAAAAAAGAAAAGTTGCAGATGAGTTGTAGAGCTGCTACCTTTTTTGAGTGTGGAGTAAGAACCTCCTCTTTGGTCACTTGCATGAGCCCGGTTACAATGCCCAGCTCTGGTTCTGGCATGACACTGGCTCCTGCTGGAACCAGTGTTGCTTTAATGTAGTAGTAGTAGTAGTAGTAGTAGTAGTAGTAGTAGTAGTAGTAATGGTAGTGCCAAAAATGGGGTTGGTAGTCCAAATAATAATAATGGTAGTAGTGGTGGTACCAGTAATGGTGGTTGTGGTAGTAGTAGTAGTACCAATAATGGTATCAGTGGTACCGGTGGTGGTGGTGGTAGTAGTAGTAGTAGTAGTAGTAGTAGTAGTAGTAATGGTAATGGTAATTGTGGTGGTGGCAAGTGTAGTACAAGTAGTAGTACCACCAATAATGGTAGTAGTACCAGTAATTGTAGTAGTACTACCAGACTAGACTTGGGGATGCTGCACTGCAGTCGCTGCCTGCCTGTAAGTATTGATTCCACAGTGACTCGTTAGTTTGAGTGCTGATAATAAATGGGATACAGCATGTTAATGAGTCAGCTGTAGAGGTAAAGGCAGACTGAGCGAGGCAAACCACATCCACAGCTCCAGAAATGAGATCCTATCTGTTCCTGTCGTCACTCAGATAAAATGAAAGAATGAAAATATCCTCCACACTGTTCATCACATGCTCTCACTTTATGTGGAGAGTTAATTTCATCCTCTGAATCCTCCATCTGTCCTTTCTCCCCTCCCCTCCTCTCTCTCTCTCTCTCAGAGATGCAATGCAGCTGAATGTCCTGGCCACCCAGAAGATGTTGGCACTGGCCCACCGGATGAAGCACCTGCAGATTTTCATTCACATCTCCACAGCCTATGCCAACTGTGACCGAGAGCTCATTGAGGAAATCGTCTACTCTCCGCCCATAGACTACCGCAGACTCATCGACTCTCTGGAGTATGTTGAACCGACGGTGGTGGTGGTTAATTTTGGATGTCTTTAGATTTAAAAGAAAACGTAGGAATGTATCATGAAGATTAATATCAGTGAAGCATTGAGCGTGCAGGCTTAGCCATGACCGGAGAGTAGCACTGCTTAGTAGCACTAATGTTGTAGAGGCTGCTGGTCTCAGCTGCTCAGATGGATTAGTAAAGCATCAGGAGGCCGCAGAGTGAGTGGAGATCAGGCGGATGATTCTCGAGGACTGCATGGATAGCAGCGTCACAGTGTAGGGTTTAGATTGAGCTTAACTTAAGCTTAATGTTACATTTACATTTAGTTTATCCAAAGCGACTTACAAAACAATTGAGGTAGACTGAAGTAGAAGTGACAGTGTCATCTGCATAGTAGTGATATGAGAATCTATGCGAGCATATAATCGGACCCAGAGAGGTGGAGTAAATGGCAAAGAGTGATAGGTGGTGACGTGGTGAGATGCCAAGCCAGGAAATGTTGAATGATTCAAACCAGTAAGAGCCGAGCCAGAGATCCCCATGTTGGAGAGAGCAGAGAAGCATGGCGTGGTTAACTGTGTCAAAGGTGGTTGATTCTGTTTCAGTTCATTTAATCTTTGCCATTTCCATGTTGTTTGAACGCTCTGTTGACTCTGTTCAACCAATGCAAAACCACACACACCCTGCATGTGGATTAAATATTTGATGTTAGATGTTGAGTCCATAGACAAAGATGCAGTCGGTATCTTTTCAGTCCTGAAAACTGAACGTAAACAAATATTACATGATATGCCCAACTGTGTTGGGTGTCAGACTTTGGATGTTTACATTTTCAAAGTGAGACTATTCAGAGTCATACCACAACATTTCTGCTTGACCTATGATTTGGTCATCGATGAACGTGCTCGAGACATTTCACCTTTCACGTAGATGACGAATGCACCGCTAACTTGACATTGTCATTGGTCCCTGCTACCGATTCTGAGTGTGGAAGAACAGGGCACCTATTTTGGAAACGGGTGGTGCGTCTCTTTAAGTATGTTGATGAAAACGGAGCTTGTAAGATGCAGTCTACCCGTGCGAGGGCTAGCAGTCAGCCAACCCTGGAGCCGTGCAGCGTGCATGGCTTAAAACCAGGACTGAAATGTCTCAACAACTACTAAATGGATTGTCCTCAGAGGATGAATCTCACTGAGCTTGTTTCCCTTAGTGCCACTGTGAGGTTGACAACTCTTGGATGGATTGCCAAGAAATTAGGCACAGATATGCGTAACTCAACAATTTGCCCCACATATTGTACAGTCATCCGTTGTTCCCAGATGATATATTGTATGTGGATTAAAGTCTCTGTATTTGTGCTGTAGGTGGTTTAAATAAAGTCTAATCTTGTCATTATGTTGTTGTTTTTGTTGTATAGCTGGATGGATGACGAGCTCGTGTCTGCTATGACTCCCAAGCTGATTGGGAAGCGTCCCAACACCTACACCTTCACCAAAGCCTTGGCGGAGTACATGGTGCAGCAGGAGGCCGGAGACCTCAACGTAGCCATCATCAGACCTTCCATAGTCGGAGCAAGCTGGAAAGAACCTTTCCCAGTAAGAGATTCAGACTGTTACATTACTTTAATCGTAATTTAACTTTGAGTTAAGAGTAAAAATCTTTACCTCAGATTAAGTTTGATGAGGATTTTTCTGCATTTAAAATATGTTCCACTGAACAACACAGGATTATATGTTGAGGCATTTGAAAGTGTTGAATCCATAAATATACTTTCTTCAAAAAAAAGGCCAAGTTGCAGATGAATTATAGAGCTGTTACCTTTGCTGCAGAGCCCTGTTACATTGCCCGCTTGCCTGGCTCCTGTTCTAGCACAACACAGACTTGTGCCGGAACCAGTGTTGCTTTAATGGAACTAAATAAGGAGTGATAATGATACCAACGGTAACAGAGGTATTTTAAGCTGCAGTCTTGTGGTTTGAGGATAGAAACTCAAAACGAAGAAAGCGCTGAATACTAGGGATCAGCCAGTTCTCTGGTACTCTAGCTGCTGTGTTCTGGCTTTGTTTATTTTATGCACCAGCTTCTAAACCTGAGTCTGACTCAAAATTTACGCTGCAAAATAGAGGCACAAACACAAATAAACACACTGCTGGACAACCAGTGCCTGATCCTGTCTGAATGCAGCCTTAGCTTTAATATAACTCCGAAAAAATAGGATTGTAGTAAAGTGAGTTTATTCCCTAAGTTGTTCAAAATTGGGTAATATACTGTCTATAAAAAGGACCTTCATGTTTCTGTTCTGTTTCTAAATATTAGTCATCCATTACGGATGAAAAATTGGGACAAACAAAAGCAAGCGAAGGGTTTCCAACCATATTTTTTTCTAATAGTGGGCAACGTTTTCAGAGACTGTGTTACAATGGGATTGTGTTTGACATACTGTAATGACAGAAAACAAAAGGGCAGGATTCATTTCACTTGTAACTCGTAACAGATACTCATTTCAGCACAGTACTTGCTCTTTCCTGTTGAATACCACCCGGACAGCACAGAATCTGTCACGATCGTTCATCAAATTTCAATCACACCCCGTCTGTCTCTTCTTTGTCTTCTTCTGAGAGCACTCTGTCATCAATGAGGCGTTCAGAGCAGCGATCGCTGCGATGGTGGGTGGAGGAATGTGAGGAATGTGGAGTTAAGACACTCTGCACACCTTTTAGGCGGAAAACAGGAGTGTTGCAAATCTGGTTTGGGAAAGTTTGAGAAATCGAATGACTCTGACAACTGAAAGGAAGATTTCAGTTTTCAGACTGTTCAGAGTGTGTGAATCAATGCTGCTTTCCTCTTTCAGGGTTGGATTGATAACTTCAATGGACCGAGTGGAATATTCATTGCAGTAAGTGCTAAAAGTCTATATTACTATTAGTACATTTGTCCTGTGCACCAGGAAAGGTTATGATCAAATAGAGCCGTCCTGCGATGTGTACTCCAGAAGCTCAGTTACCACAATTACGAGACAAAATATTTTGTGCCCTGAGGGCAGGTTAAAAGCAACCTGTTTCCTGTTTGATGTGAGCGGATTTGTCTGAACTCTGAGCCTTAGGCTGCAACTGGACCAGAATCTGCCTGAAGAAATGTAATTTAAAAAAACAACACATAAATATGTAAATACTTCAAGGCAAGGCATTCGTCCAGCTCCTGTGTTTAAGATGTTGTCATTGGTCCGTTTTTGGTTCTTAATCTGAAGGCTAGAAATCTTACCAACCTTCCTTTCACCTTCTCCAGGCCGGTAAGGGGATCCTGCGTACGATGAGGGCGTCCAATGATGCGGTGGCTGACCTGGTGCCTGTGGACGTGGTCATCAACGCCACGTTGGCGGCAGCTTGGTACTCTGGATCACAGATGCTCAACAGGTTTGGAGAGACGCCCGAACATCCTTGAGTCAAGTCGAGTTGTTTGCTAAAGTGAAATCGAATGTTCACTCGGAACTATTCTGTTCTTTATTACAGGCCAAGAAACATCCTTGTTTACAACTGCACGACCGGTGGGATCAACCCGTTTCACTGGGGCGAAGTCGGTATGAGCTCCTTTCGTTACCTAAACACAGCCTCTGTACAGGCCTCTGACAATGGGAGCTGATATGTTTAAACGTAGCATTTAATGACATACCAAGGCGGTAATCCGATCCACAACTGCCACACCCAAACTGCTTGCAAGCTTTTGTTCACTTGTTCCCCAAGGATCCTGGAGTTTTCTTAGTGTATTCCACCTTTTGAAAACCGAAGTCACCTTGTTTAGACTCCCTTTTAAAAAGAATTCGTAATATTGGTAATGTTGGATTCAGTTCATACTGCCTGAACAGCACGGTGGGAAATTGGCAGCAGCCAAATATGGGTAATATATGAAAGTGGTTGATAGATTTCTAACAGAACTAGAAAATATCAAGAAATTTAGTGCCTGATGCTTGGTGCGTCTCGCCCATACATTATTATCGACACTGCTAAGTAAGTGTTACCATTGAGTTTGAAAGGGCAAACGTGATATTAGACAGAGATTTCAGTTAAGCCAATCACAGTCAGCCTTGTGATTTTCTGCCTAGCAACCAGCTGCAGTGAACTGCTATGAATAGAAACAGCTGCTGTTGCTCTGCTCTGATTGGTCGACTGCTACTGCCAACTGAAACAGTTGAGAGGAAAATTGAGCCTTGAAAGTAACCCTCGAACAACAGACATCTTTCAGCCATACCATAGGTCGTATCAATGAATGGATGTGCTTATAAGCATCCTGAATTGTTCCTGAATGTGTCTATATATAATCTGTGTGGCTAAAGTTAAAAAATGTGACCTCTAGAGCGAGGTAAAAAACTGGTACGTCTGCTTTCCCTCCACAAATTTCTGCTCTCAGTTAATATGGGAGTAAATGGGGCAATTGGTGGGTGAACCTGACACTTCTGAGCTAACTGAGCCAAAACTATAAGTCTGACAGCTTCAGCGGGTTCATGTGAGCGAGCAGCACAAATTTTTCTACAATTTGATGTTCAAATTATTTCTGTAGAGTGAAATTTGTGGCCGTGAGAGCAGTTTAAACATAATTTTCTGGTACAGATTTTCCACTCTAGCGGTCATGTGACTCACTCTAGCTTCCGAACATTCCGTCCATAAGCGCCCATGTTAAATTTTCCCGCTCTTTTTTCCGCGACCATGAAACGCTTAGAAAAGTCAGAGCATCAACTTATCAACATATTAAACATATCAAATATACACGTATTAACATATTTTACATATTTTATTTATTGAATTTCCCACCTAGCTGCACAGTCAGGTGAATATTAAAGTTGTACTGTGATACTGTTTTCCTCTGCCAGCCTTAAAACTTAACTTCATTGTTAGAATGGGAATACCATACAACCTAATTATATCTAATACTATAAAACTCAATGGTATTTATCGATGGGTTCATTCTTGAACTTGGAAACCGTAATGGACAAATCTCTCATTTTTAGTAGCTGCTCTGGAGCTTTCAATCATATCACATGATCTTCAGCATCGGCTGGTGGAATTCAGCTTTAACCCTGTCTACCGAGGAAGATCATGTGAGACAATCAAAAGCTCCAGAATGGCTATTGATGGACCATAATGGTGAAATAATTTAGCAGCCTTTTTGAAGCGAGCCTATTGAATGAAATCAAACATCGTGTTGTAAGTTGTGCATTTCGTGACAGTCTTAATATACCAGCATGTGCTTCAGTAAATCGAGGTTGTGGGTCGGGAAAAGAGAAATTAGGTCCTGCTGGTAACTTCAGGGAGGTATTAAAACTGTATTTAACTGCTGATTGATGACTTGTGTTGAACAACCTTTTGTTTCTTAGAGTACCATGTAATATCCACATTCAAGAGGAACCCCCTCGAGCAGGCCTTCCGTCGGCCCAATGTTAATCTCACATCCAATCACCTAATCAATCAGTACTGGATCGCCGTGAGCCACAAGGCTCCGGCCTTCCTCTATGATCTGTACCTCAGGCTGATTGGACGAGAGCCCAGGTAACCTCATCATCGCCGACTCGGACGCGCCGTACATCTGCTGTTTTTTTTAACGCCAAAACCTCGCCCCCTCACACTCACGCAAACGCATCTCTGCTGCTTTAGTCCTGTCCCTTTTTTATGATTTATTTTCTTGTAGTGTAGTAGCTTAATGTCGTAGCTGCAATGCTAATGTGTCACATTATGCTTGTGTGCATTTTTGTTGGGAGTTGTAAGAATGCATAACCCAGCTGCTCTCCTGCACGTACGGGGGATTTCTGATGGGTTCTGCACTCTTTGCAATCTTGCTACCTGCAATGTTAGTACTCTCAGTTGGGCTCCCGAAGTGTCAGCACTAAAGTAATCTCAGTCCAGCTGATAAATGGACTAAGGTGGACTTCAGTCTGAACATACCTTTGGGAGCTCAACCCAGGTGTTGGCCCTTTTTGAAAAACCTCTGCTAGCTGCTGAACTGCCTTTTTTTTAAAAATCGAGATACTTAACGCAACATTGTGTAGAAATTTAGTATTGTTGTGATTTGTTGCCTCCAGTTTCAGAGTGTAATCCCACTGTGGTTCAGCTGTACTCGATTACATTACTTATGATCAAAAACAAGGTCAACAACTCAAGAGATAGCAGCCAGCTAATATCACTGACTAGTCCAGCAGCAGTCAGCCCAGCTCGGCGTCTGTCTTTCAGCCTTTTATTTCACCAAGCTCTCACCAACCACTAAAAGTCAGTCCCACATTTACTCTTGTCCGGCGGCTTCTTGCTCGCTCACTCTCTCCTTTTCTCTTCTTAGCTTCCTCCGTCAGCGTCCTCTTCACTCTCTTCTCCTCTGCCATTATGTCCATAGAGGCTGCTGAGCCCTTTTGCCAACCGTTAATATAAACACCAAGTCTGAGCTGACATTACTGCAAAGCATGTGAAATGTTCTTGTTAACCCTGACAAATTACTAGCTAGCTGGCTAATAATCAAAATCCTGTCTTGAACTAATACATGCTTGCTAACGTTATTGCCAGCAAAACACTATGAGCGGATAAGTTATTTGTAGCTTACCACATGAGCAGCTAACGCGATCCATGACACTGACTTGCGTATTGTCCAGCTCCGGTTCTGGCACAACACTGGCGTCCGCATTCCCCTCAGTGCCCAAAGTTACATAGTGTGAGAACGGACATATGAATGAGAGACAGCATTTACCTGATCACAGGTCAGTGTAGCACCAACAGGAGTTAACGTAGTTTAAAGTTACACAATGTTGCTTTAAGATCCTCACAGCGCTATCGAGAGCGCTAGCAGCGGTCACACGGGGGGCCTCCACCTTGCTTAGTATCAGTAGGAGCAAACGCTCATTCTTCCTCACCTCGTCCTCTCTGTCCTCCTTGTCCTGTCATATCTGTATCTCTCTCCTACAGAGTACTGTATAAACATGACCTTCAAGACCAATCCCTTAGAGCAGGCCTTCAGAAGGCCCAATGTCAATCTGCGCTCCAACCCCTTTACTAATCAGTACTGGACCACGGTCAGCCACACGCTGCCGGCTCTGCTCTATGACGGCTATCTCATGCTGACAGGCCGCAAGCCCCGGTAAGGTTCCCCCCAAAAAACCTCCTTTGTCTTCCAGTCAGTCTTCACTTTCCCCACAAACCCCACCCTCCCCTCCTGTGTGTTTTTGTTTTTGTTTGTTTTATGGGAACAACAAGGACGTGTCCGGAACCGAAAAAACCAAATGTTCTTCTATCGGAGCATGTTTTCAGCTTTGCTCTGCAAGAAAGAAGTCTTTGTGAAATCATGCTGTGAACATCACATCCATTATCCCTCCACTTCTCACCCAAACATGGAAAAACCGTGAGGCACCACAGGAACTTCTTGGTGTCCAGTCGTAGACAGATCATGTCCCACTGCGCATTTATGTGTTTTTTACTACGAGCCACAAATATTTCAGACGTTAACCGCCACGACATGTTTGGCTGTCTGAATTCGATTTTTGGCTTCGTAGCTAACTCAGTCACGCGATGTGATTCGATGCCACCGGCTTGTAAGTTAACGGTTATCTTCTTCTGCCTCTATGTGCTGATCAGCCATGCATGTTTTGTCACATCCCCTGAATCATCTGCATTCACAGGAGGAATCTGAGTCACTTCAATCTGCCTCCAAATCACAGCAACTGCATCCAAAATATAAAATATAAACGGCCTGTCGTTTGATTGAGGCTTTTAATTGAAGGAGTAATCCAAAAACTGTTAAAGGTTTAATAAATAATGAGCAGTTTGAAGACTCAGACCCTCTTTATACTCACAATAACGAGCACTCACCCTAGCTGTTTTTTAATGATCATCACTTTAGTGATAAGTTATGATCTCCTGAATCTGAACTAACACCGAAATGAAGCACATAAACTGGATTCACTCGTGTTAACAGGAGGACACCATCACATACGACTTCTAAGTCCCTGCAGAGCAGATTTTTATTCATCATGTGTCATTTTTAATAATTTCTTGGGTAGAACATTGGACATAAATTTGGTTCTTGGGTCCTCCTGGCCTGCACACAGCTTAAATCCAGTTAGTCCTCAGCTGATCTCTTTGTGGACAAACCTCTTGACTCTTTAGAAAAGTGAATCATTGAACCAGATCTGTGCAACATTGTTTGTTTAAACCCTTAATGTCGAACCTCAAAGTGAACTGACCTGTTGCTGTCCAATGAAAAACATCGCCACCATCTTCCATTAGTACACTTCTATGCAGTACACTGTACTTCCTGACTTGGTAGTGTCTCGATTCGAGTACCAGAAATGACCATCGCAACACTGTACTACTTCCTCTTTGCCGAATTGCAACCGTTAGCGTCAACATTCAACGTAACCTGTATATTCAGCTCTTCGGCCACCATTGTTCTTGGTGGTCTCACCTCTTCTGCTATGGAGCCAAAAAGGCGACCACTGACGGTTGACCACACTCAACTTTGACTGTTATGAGCGCACCATCTGTGTACTCATTGGGTTGCGGTGGCAGCAGTTTTAGCAGACGTCCTTCTACCCAGCAACGTAACATTGGAGTAAAATGGAGTTGTCGGAGTTCGAGTTGTCGTTCTTTTTAACATCGGAGGTTCGAGATGGTTTTCATTGGACAGTGAATAAATCAAAGTCAAGAGGTGTCCAAAGCTCCACCTGCTAATGTTCCAGCTAGACTCCAGATCTGCTTCAGCAAATACTGATGACTCTGTGAAGTCATGCCTGTGGCATGTTTATGTGACTATTTTGCAACCAATGACACATTATTTTACTTTACTACAAAGGTTTCTAAGTTCCTCTTACATCATTGTACTGAGTCCTGCTTCTCCTTTGTCGTCATCCACGACACCTTTCTCTATCCCACCACCTCTGCGTTCTGCATCTTTACCTCCTCGTCCTCCACCTTTTCTTCCCTTCTTCCTTCTCCATCTCGCCTTCATCTGCTCCTTCATCGCAGGATGATGAAGACAATCACTCGTCTCCACAAAGCCATGATGGTCCTGGAGTATTTCACCAGTCACTCCTGGGTGTGGAACACCGACAACGTCACCATGCTGATGGGCCAGATGACCCCCGAGGACAAGAAGGTATGGAGGACACAGTTGACTCACGCTTTGTTGTCCATGTCTGCCCAAAGTGGTAGCCGTAATCTTTGAGTTGGCAGAATATCTAGGACAAATGTGGAGTTTGAGTATAAAAAGATAAAAGGTATAAATATAATCGTCTTTGTGAGCATCCATCTAATAAAAGGGAAATTTAAGGTTACCACAGCGAGGAGCCGCACTGAGCTCCAGCAGCCTCTGGGCTAAGTCGACCCCCAGCGGTGCCTTCCTCTGTTGGGGGCAGAACAAAGCTTGATCATTGGATGAGAGATGAGGAAAGGCACAGCGGCACAGCTTGTGGCTGGATCAGTCAGCGGTGAGGTGGAGTTATTGTTGGCAGGCTTGAAGGCAGCAACTGCCTTTTAGTCAGCACCCAGGGAATTAAAAGGTTGTGAATCCCCCTCCGAGAAGCCAGACGGAGAGAGACACTACAGGAATATTTTCAAAATAAAAGCTGGATTACTGATGTAATATGAAACATAGAACGATACAAAGGTCTCAAAGTTCCTCGTCGTGCGGTCCACCAACGCAACGTCCACAAATGCAAATTACTTCAGAGAGTTCGACCAAACAACGACGCCGTTCACAAACTGACGTCACCGTCCAATGAATGAATCACTGTATTGTAGCCAACAGCCTGTTGGACGTTAACACAGTGAGCGGTGAGTCTGTCTGTCGTCCCCACAGCGTGCATGGGTCTGTGTCTTCAACTGTATAAAACATAGATGTAGTCTCCGTGACGTCACCCACATGTTTCTGAAGAGCTGTTGTGAAACTCGGTGTGGTGGCATCTAATCTAAACAGGCTCAAAGACGTAGTTCATGGGTGGAGCTGAGACGTCCATGCTCTTAATCCTGCATAACTTTAAGCCTTAATATAATGTGAACAGGTGAGTTGTATATAAATTCACCCTCAGTACAGTTGTCATGAACGACGACCAAGACTCACTTCTGGAGCCTCAAGTGGACGTTTGTGGGGAACCTTGCGATGGATGTCTGCATGCATCAGTGAGTTAAATGTTTGTATCTCTGTCCTGTAGGTGTTCAACTTTGACGTGCGTCAGCTGCACTGGGCCGAATACATGGAAAGTTACTGCATGGGCACCAAAAAATACGTCCTGAACGAAGAGCTGTCGGGCTTGCCCGCTGCACGCAAACACCTCAACAAGTAAGAGTCCGAACGCATGAAGGCTGCCGTCCTCTGCGGAGAGCCGGTGGCTTTTATTTCATCTGCATTAGCACTCGAGTACTTCAGTTTATCCTTCCATTAACCGCTGATGTCTTTCACATTTGTGTTTTGTTCATTAATCCTCTCAAAGCTCGGAACATTTTCAAGGAATTAAAAGGCCTAAATTAAATAAACTGCACGTCCAACATCTGTGGACAAACAGCCGAACTCCTGAATAAGTTATTTTTCCTTTCACGCTTCACAGGTTGAGGAACATCCGCTACTCCTTCAACACCATCCTGGTGGTGCTCATCTGGCGCGTCTTCATCGCCCGATCCCAGATGGCCCGAAACATCTGGTACTTCGTGGTGAGCCTCTGCTTCAAGTTCCTGTCGTACTTCAGAGCTTCCTCCACCATGAGATAAAGAGGCTGGGACGTTGGGGGGTGGGGGCATGATGGGTGGGTGAGTGGTGGAGGGGATGATGAGAGGTGCTTGAGCTTGAAGATCTCAAGGTCGAGGATCAAACGAACACAGACGGAGCTCCTGGGCGAGTCCACAGCCGTCTACATGTCGCATATCTCCAATCTGTTACTAAAAAAGAGGGCTTCCTGCCCTCGTTCTGTTCATTTCTGGTCAATCCAGCAATCCTTAAGCTCCAGGGAACCTGCTCCACCTCGTCCGCCTGCTTCGCCTGCCTGCAAAACAAAGCTATGCATCGGACGACAGCTGGTTTTGAGTCGGCCCAGGCTTCCTCTTCTGTATATTTAACTCTCATCGAAGAACTCCCAATGACCTTTTCGAAATGTTGTAAAAACCGGTTGTGAGAATCAAAAACGAGCAGCTTTTCGGGGGAGGTTTCGAGCTGGTTTTGCACATTTCGGTTGAAGGACGACTCCACCGACTCAGTGAACCAAAGCCATTTCAACCGATGTTTGGCGTTGCACTGACAGCTTGGTGTCCTTGCTTGGCGACCTTTTCGCCCACCGATTCCCGCTTGGCAAAGACGCTCAACAACAACAACAACAACGCACTCTCCTGTATGTTCCCCAATTTACGACCAAGCACAATGTAGACGGCTTTATCCAGTGCCTACGAACTGATCATTCTTGCATCAGCAGCTTCTTCTTCTACAGTTATTTTTTTGTTGGTCTCGAAACTATTTTTTGCCAAAATACCTCTTAGCTATCAGACTCATAGCTCGACAGAGGATGAGACGAGTGAGGTTGAGAGCTTTTGTCTTTTCTCCCATCATGCTTTAGATTCGGCACATCAAGTCGCGGACTTCTCGTCTTCATCGTCCTTTGTTACGACGCTACTCGTTTACTTTTCCTACACGTGTGTGTGCGTGTTTTATAGGTCATATCCGTCATGTTACACATTCGTTTAATGTGTGTGTATACGCAGGATTTCTCACGTGGTGTTAAACTCTCAGATCTGTTGCCTTTGTTACGTCAGAAATTTGCCTTTTTCGTACACGAAACGTGACGTTTTTTTCATCACATGTCTGACTTATTTTTGATAGGAATGAACCGTCGTTGCCATATTAAATCGTCACTTGACTCACCTGAGGTTTACCTGTCCATATGCGTCAGGCAGGGCACGCTGATCTTTTTTAGGTTTGTCGTGCTTGCATGCATCTAAGGAATGTGATTTATTTTTTTTTCACGAGTTGCGTTGACATAGGATCATGCGACCTTTTTTTTTGTTTGTTTGTTTTGGAAAGTGTGAATCGTGCCTGAACCTTTTTCGATATTCTAACAATGTGAAAAGAGAGCAATCAGATCTATGTTTTCTAATTATTTTGTGTACAGCTCTATTTAGGTAGGACTTCAGAATATAACAGAACAGATGTATTTTTATGCTAACGACATCGCGTGGCTATTTTACCAACTTAAAACGAAAAAAGCTTCACCGACTTCAGCTGCTGTAAATAAAATAAATATGTTAAGTGAGATGAATTTAACTGTTTGCTTGTGTATGTAAATGTTTCTTCTCTCTCTCTCTCTGAATGTAATAGATTAACTCAGCCTGACTCGTTTGCACAGCCTGAATCTTCCTCCCGGAAACGAGAAATTAGCATTTAACAAGTTTGCCTGTAATTTTTAATATTAAGCAAGTTCATCGGAGTGCTGTGAGATTTAAATTTTTTTGTTGCCGTTATAACTCCATTTTGCTCGTGACGGTGTGAGTGCGTAGGTCATGGTTTTGTGATGGTGAACGCTCTTGTTTAGTGTTGTAGATGGGGTGAGGTGAGGGGGATGCAGGCGTGTTTAATTCAGGGTTGTTTTTTTTTCTCTTCACGTTCTTGTGATTCGAGAAGTGACAAACAGGTTTTTGGGTTTTGTTTTGTTTTCTTCCCATGTCAGGAACTACTGAATCATACGGATAGTTTGTAACACTAGCATTAACTCCACCTGGAACAAATCCTGAAGTCGCGTCGATCCATTATTCAAATCATTTTCAAAATATTCTTCAACTGTCGATGGATTTTATTTGCTTTCTTGCTGTGAGTTAAATGAGAAGATTGATAGTAAAATAATCAGCTACAGCCAGCAGCTGTTTCTGCTTAACTTTACTTATCTTGGCATAAAGACTGGAAACGGGAGGAGGTTTCTAGCTTTGCTCTGTACAATGGTAACAAACCTCAGCAACATGTTTGCTTTTGCGATTTTGTACAGATTAAACGAGGAGATTCAGCATCAGGTTCAGGGTTGTTAACTTAGCTTATGCTGAGCTAAAGAAACAGGTTGTTGGCTCCAGGCATGAGTAGTATCAATCTTCTCGTCTAAAAATCGGCAACAAAGTGAATTAGCATGTCAGACTTCTTTCTTTTCAAACATAGGAAAAATATATCCTGAAGTACTTGGAGAGATTAACAGTTAGCAGCTAACCTGCGTCATCAGGACTGTGTGGATGTGGTTGGATCAGATTTGGGTTCAAATGAGGCTAAATTCAGATCTGTACACAAACAAAAACACTGTCTTAATTAGCTAATGTTAATTAGTGAGGTTTAGAGGCGCTAATGGAGCCATGTTTCCAGTCTTTACGCTAAGCTAAGCAAACAGGTTGTTGGCTCCAGACATGAGTGGTATCACTGTTCTCGGCAATAAAGTGAATTAGCATGTCAAACTATCCCTCTTTTAAAGATGGGATCAGCAACAGGACTTAGCTTAGCATAAAGGCTGGAAACTTGGGGGAAAATTCGTAGCTTAGCCCTGTCCAACGATAACAAAGTCCTCCTGAGACGCTCAGACGAACTTCTCATGGGTTAACCAAAACTGTTCGGTCATATTGAACCCCTATGTTCAGTTTGTGGGATTTAGTGGCGTCTAGTGGTGAGGCTGCACATTGCAACCAACTGAATACACCTGGCCTCACTTTCCAAAACCTGTAAAAAGATGGTGGACTTTGTGGAAGAAGACCCAGCTCATGTTTCTGCCAGTAGATCCTCCTAAATCTTTCAGACTGGACAGGTGAACAATTTGAATAATGGATCGCATTTTAGGACTTCATGTGGATTTGACTCTTTAATGCGCTGTATATTTTTTTTAATTTTCCCATCAGACTAAAATGCTCTTTTTCTTACAGTTATTTAAAGTTTAAAAACCTGTTGATGCACTGTTGTTTTCATGTAGAAATGTTACCAGAGATTCGAACCTGTATCAATCACTTGCGAGCAGCAGCAGTTGGTCAACATTGTGTCGACATCGGGTTCGTTGGGTTCGGCTGCACTTGAGTGTTTTCTTCCGAGGTTGTGGTTGCGTTCAGATTGGTTCCAGTCTCAATGTTCATTATTTTTTGGTTTCAATGTGTTCATGTGGTTCTCGAGGCAACTCCTGTTTAATTGCCCCTACTCTGAGGTCACCGTGTTGTCCTCAGGATGGAGGATGAGGAGTTCTCGCTTCAGTCATTGTCAATGTGAAACTCCAAAAAAAAAAAAGAAAAGGAAAAACAATAAATCAATGGGTGCCTTTTGTTTGTAAACCAAAAAGAAGGAATAAACTGTCTTTAATCCTCATCTCTGACTACGACGTTTGATTTCTCTCGACTCTATCCAATGACGGCGTGATTGACGGCGACACAAGTGAACGGTTAGTCTCGATCTGTCCAGCTGACCTGTTTCCTGTGGTGCAGAACAGATCCGTCCACTTCACGCTCTGTATCTGCGAGCCCGACTAAAGTGGAAGCTATTGAACATCTCCATTAAGATTTAATGCTGCCGTTGAGGATTATACCCGACTCCATGAATGAAAGGATCGGCCTGTGCTCGTTAGGGATCAGTTTTCATTAACGAGAAACGAGTGGTGGGGCAGTGTTCCTGGTAATGGACGAAGGGAAGATTAGCAGTGCTCTGGCGAGGTGACCTTTAACCTCACGATGACGAGAAGGCGACAACATGTTTATATTTATGCCGTGTTTAGCTTTAGAGGTGCTAATGGAGCCAGGGTAGCCTTATGCTAAGCTAAACAACCTTTACATTATTATATTACATTGTTTGCTGTAGCAGCTATGAAACATCAGTCGGAGTGTGACTGTGAACCCACACAGGAAGCAGTAATCTGATTACTGGTTCTGGTAAATGCTGTCGTGTCTGATCTGTTGCCTCCACTTGACTCTGGTTGCTAAGCAAAGCGACGCTGGAGATGGTGTCTGGATATCGTTTCACGGCGGAGAGGTTTTGTTGACGTGGAGGAAAAGAAGAAGTGGTTATTCTGCTGATAGCAATCAAGGGTGAACACACAAAGAAACCACAGCTCAACAAAACTAAAGCAACTAAAGACGTCGACAGAAGAAAATGTTTCTCACTGATGCCAGGAACGCCACATTTTGGACCTGACAGACCTAGCACCTCGCTCAGTGTCTCAGTATGAGAATACAAACTCTCAACATGTTTTACATG
Source organism: Larimichthys crocea (assembly GCF_000972845.2). Lineage (NCBI taxonomy): Eukaryota > Metazoa > Chordata > Actinopteri > Sciaenidae > Larimichthys > Larimichthys crocea. Next base: position 15,282,474 of record NC_040030.1, read on the forward strand.
TTTTACAGAACAAAGGGAAAAAGAATCACGTACGTTATATGTTGCACAAATAAGTTGTTTAGTTTAACCCTCTGGAGTCAGATTACTACTCCTCCTTCCCCGTTGTAATAATAAAGTTTATTCAGTAAAGCACCTCAGAGCAGGTTCACAAAGTGCTTTAAAAGAGCAACAACAGAAGATGAAAAAACAGGCGCGACAAAGTCAGATTGAATAAGACTGCAGAAGGTAAGTTTGCAGGAAGAATGATCCACGGTGTCGCCATTTCAAAGGTCACGAGGGTCGACCAGTTAGGACTGATCAGAAGTGACCTGAGTGACCGACCTGCAGGACTCTGTAGGTGGAAATGCGATCGTTAAACTGAATCCTGAGGTTTATGTTGTGAGTTCTTCTGGATTTGGTCAACAGGCGTTGCAGCAATGTACTGGATGATCCAGAAGCCTCACTGCAATGATTGAACATCTGGAGTTCAGGTTCTGATACGTTTCTGCATTTCTGAAATGGAAGAAACATGAACGAGTCAGTGAAGACCATCGACTGATGGAATATGATGCCAAGATTTCAAAGAATCGACTTTATAACTGAAGAGAGGAACCCAACACATCCCAACATACAAGTCATGATCGGTGACCAACTAACCTTCTCCGATCACGTTGCCTGGTTGTTTCCTTCCCTGACTCAACATGCTACCCAACTCCTGATCCAGGCTGTGGTCATCTCTAGATTACTGTACCATCCTCCTGACGGGGCCTCCCAGCCTGCTCAGTAAAACCCTTTCAGATGATCCGCCTGGTCTTCAATCAACCCAAAAGGTCACATGTTGTCCCACTGCTTATCGAGCTCCACTAACTACCTGCAGCCTCATACAGGTATATGTTACCTCCTCCGATGAACGACGCCTGGCTCTGCCACCCGTACGCTCAGGGCGATCGAAACTTTTCTCATCTGTTGTTTCCCGTTGGTGGAACGTCCTACGAGTTCCTACAGATCAGGGGCGTCCCTCTCTACCTTCAAACACCTCCTGAAGACCTCCTCTCCAACACTACCAACAACTGAACCATCATTCTGTGTAAGTAGTACTTTGCTGCACTAACATGTCGATGTTGCTCTGTGCGTTGATGGTTTGACTGACTTATCTTTTCCTCAGTGTATCTTCATATTTCTGGCGTCTTCCCAGCTCAAACAAATCGACTCTATAACGATTAAAACTCTCCTGCTGCTCTTCATGAAGTATTCATGCACATTAAATGCCTTCATAGCTCCCTGATGCTCTGACACTGATCTGACTCAAGAACCGTCTCTCGTTTTGTCAATCGTCTCCGTTGACCGCTGACCTCTTTCCACGCGTCGGCCACAAGATGCTGAAAAACGGTTCTGCAGTGACGCCTCTGTACTTCACACTAATATCTCTCTCTCTCTGTGCAACGCCTGGCAACCACCACTTGGCAACTGTGGCTCGGCAACCGTGCCAAGCACTGAGTCACAACCAGCCGAGCACGCCCAGTGGGGCCTGAGCTGCCAGGCTGCATAAACAGGAACCAGGAGGCTTTAAAGGGCTTAGAGCGCGAGCACAGAAGCAGAAAACACTCGCACTCACCCTGTGAACGTCTTTAATGTATATCTGCATGTTAACGTGAGGACTCTTCAGCACTTAAACTAATACCCTGCCTCGTGTTTGTGTTTGTAGCAGACTGGTTTTCTGTTTTACTGCGGATGCAGTCTGTAACTGTTTAATGACAGCTCTGTGGTCAGTCTTTACCGCTCGACAGGAAGCGATCAAACCGCTGGAAAGTAACAGAACAAATGTCAGGCATTTACAACAATACTAAATATTAGCAACATGAAGTAAAGGTGAAGGCCCATCTTATAAACGTCACCTCAAAGGTCATGCTGACCACTTCTAACAATGAGACTCAGAGAGAAAACATGAACAGTTAAACTCTTCTCCATGTTTTTAAAGCTCAGAGGTGAAAAAAAGACAAAACAAACTTTGTCTTGTTCTTTCTTTTCTATCTACGTCAGCTCACATGTGAAACAGTAACAGCTCTGCATCTTTGTCTGACTGTTTTACGACCGTTTCTCGTCATTGAGTGTTTTACAGCAGCTCTGCTGTGACTTTGTGTTCACACCACGGCCGACCTTGAGAGAGCGCCAACACTTTTTTTTTTTTTTTTTAACCTCAGAAGAGTCACTTTGTTTTGACCGTCCTCTGTTCACAATCGTCCCTGTGGACCACGATGAGGACTGCTCTGCTCTCTCTCTGGTTTTGGGTGAACTCTGGCATCGATGCTGCTCAAACAGGTGAGTTTGGAAGGCAGGTATGATGTTTTTATGCTGTAAAGACATCAAGAGAGGAGCCTGAGAAGATTTCATCTGTCATCTGTCAGGTCCAAAATGTGGCGTTCCTCACACGTGGAGTCCGATGGTTACCTCACTGAGGGTGGTCGGAGGCGCCGAGGCCTCGTACGGATCGCATCCATGGCTCGTCAGTGAGAAACATTTTCTTCTTTTGACGTCTTTAGTTGCTTTAGTGTTGTTGTGCTGTGGTTTCTTTGTGTTCACCGCTGATTGCTATCAGCAGGATAACCACTTCTTCTTTTATCCTTCGATGTTGCTATGTCATTTTTTTGCACCGTAGATAAAGAAACATCCAGGTCAGACTGCAGATTAGTTACACACTTTCTCTAGTATTTGATTGCACACAACAACTGACACGTACTGCATAATTTACTTTGTTGCGTAACAGAATACGCTTTAAATGACAGCATTAGGTTCAGAGTAAAGCATCGCTGGTAGCGAACAGGAAAACGCTGTAGGCTTAATGGCATGACTACATTCTAATGTTGCATTATGCTACTATGCAGACTTTAACATAATACATTAAAACAGGGGTCCAACTCAGGGGTCTGTGACCCCAAGGGCATCCACAGAGGCACTGCAAGGGGTCCGCCAATTTTTGTCATAATAATTGACAATTTTCACCAAAATAATGGTGACTGTGAGGATGCAGACAATTGAGAAACTACAAACAGCAGAGGCATTTGGGCTCCAATTGGATGAATCAGTGGACACGGCCAAAGTTGCGGCAGCGCTTGGCGTTTAGCGACCAATAATAATTGTGCAACTTTTTTATCAATTCTAAACACATATAGGCTAATAGCCCAGTATATAAATAGGTTAATGAGGTAAAAATAAAAGTTAAATAAAGTTCAAATGTTCAAAGTTACTTCAGGCCCGGCTTAAAATATTAATTACTGTGGGGGTCTCTGTTCTGTTTGTCTCTTGTCTAAGGGGTCCTTGGGCTGAAAAAAGGTTGATAAGATATTAAATATTAGCATCGTGTTACAACTACAACTCGTTTCACTTGATAAATCAGTTACATCCAGATACTTATCATTCATTTTATATGTTTCTGTATTCGGCCGTGTGAATGTTGAATCTCGATTAAACTCATGTTATCTATGCTCAGGTTTCATTGCAGAACAGAGGCTCTCATTTCTGTGGAGGTGCCATCCTGACTGATCGCTGGATAATGACCGCCGCACACTGCTTTGCATCGCTCTCAAAGTACTCGCCGTTACTCTTTATTATCTCGTTACGTTACCGCCGATCCGCCTGCTGATGTTTCATGAACATTACAATACTCTCTCCTCCCGTCCAGAGAGTTTCTCAGCGGTGTGAGGGCGGTGGTTGGAGAGTTCGACCAGAGAGTGGACGACGAAGAGGAGCAGGTCTTTGACATCAAGTCTGTCTCCGTCCACGAGAAGTACCGTCACGCTTTGCCAATGAGCTACGACATAGCTCTGATGGAGCTGAATCAACCCATCCGACTGGGCACGTTTCCGTTTAACGACCTTCATAGTTTAGACGACGTTAGTCCTCGATGTCGCACTCATCCCGTTTTGTTTGAACAGGAGCTCGTGTCCGCCCGATATGTCTGCCTTTACCTGACGAGAACATCCCACCTGAGACCAGTTGTATCGTGGGTGGATGGGGCAGGTTAAAGGAAAGTAAGTAGTAATCTCACTCCCACCGAATATCGTGAAAGCAGACATTTATTATTGTGCCTTGACACCATTAAGATTCACCATGTTTTTTCTTCTGTATGTTTTTAAAAAGAGCGGGAAAATTTAACATGGGTCAAAAAGAGCGGGAAAATTTAACATGGGCGCTTATGGACGGAATGTTCGGAAGCTAGAGTGAGTCACATGACCGCTAGAGTGGAGAGTGGAGAGAAAAATCGGTCACAAAAATTGTATTAAAAATGCCCCCAGAGGGCACAAAGTTCACTCTACGGGAATCATTTTAACATCAAATTGTAGGAAAATTTGTGCCGGTCGCTCACGTGTTACTGCTGAAGCTGTCAGACTTATAGTTTTGGCTCCGTTAGCTCAGATGTGTCAGGATCACCCACTAACTGCCCCATTTACTCCCATATTAACTGAGAGCAGAAATGTGTGGAGGGAAAGCAGACGTACCAGTTTTTTACCTCGCTCTAGAGGTCACATTTTTCAACTTTAGCCACACAAATTATATATCGACGTGTTCAGCAAGACCTCGGGATGCTTAAAATTCTCTCAGTTTATTGATACGACATATGGTTTGGTTATAGTGGTCTCTTGTTCGAAGGTGAACTTTGAAGGCTTTCTCTCTCTCAGCAGTTTTAACTGACAGACACAGCTGCTGTCCGTTGCTCTGCTCTGATTGGTCGATTGCGGCCTGTTGCTGGGCAGAAAAGTCACAACAATAAAAGTCGATACTGCATTTTGAATTTAGGACATTTTGTCCTTCTGCTTGTCATGCCTTGGAGCCTGACTGATACAGATTGTGGTATTAACACTGTACTTATGTAGTGTCAGTATTATAATATGGGCAATACATAACACACAACTTTATGGCCCATTAACCTCAGTGCTAAATAAATGCTGTTAAATTGGCACCAAGCATCTAGTCTTGTTGTATTCTCTTCTGCTTTCTCACAGAGGGTCGTCTTCCTGCGGTGCTGAGAGAGGTCCAGTTAGACCTGGTGGACCCAGCTAAATGTAAATACGTCCTCCAGACTATCAAAAGCTCATTTCTTAACCAGAGGCCAGCCATGACGGTTCTGTGTGCCGGGCCGGAGAGAGGAGGAAGAGATGCCTGCCAGGTAGAAAAAGAAATGTCAGTCATTCGTCGGTTTTGATGAATTCTCAGCATTTGGTAGAAACAGGTTTAATCCTCCCCCACGTTCCTCCTCCTCCTCCTCCAGGGGGACTCAGGGGGTCCTCTGGTGTGTCCCTCAGGTTCAGGCGGCGGTCACTGGGTAGCGCTGGGCGTGACCTCCTGGGGAAAAGGATGTGGTCGGAGCTGGGGAAACAACAGCAGCCGACCCCCTTCCAGACGAGGATCTCCGGGGGTTTTCACTGATGTCCGTCTGCTGCTGCCCTGGATCAAACGGAAACTGAGAGACGGTGTGTTAAGATAAGGTTATCGTGAGATGAGGAAGCTTCATCGCATTAGGCTAAAATCAGTGTTAGGGTTGTGTAGTCTGCTACTAAATTAAATTATGCATAACTTTAGCAAATTATATTGACATTTTTCCATGTTTTAGCTGATGAACAGCTGAGAACAACTTCATCAAGTGAGTTTGTTTTTCCTCCTCATCACTCATTCATTTATATTTTATGATCAGCTTCTTTGATGTGTGTTTATATATATATGTGTGTGTGTGTGTGTGTGTGTGTGTGTGTGTGTGTGTGTGTGTCAGCACTCTGCAGTGTGAGAGACGGGCCTGTTAATGACAGTGATGGGGTCATCAGAAACCCCGCCCACCCCGGTGATCACTATGACGACAACCAGTGAGTGACACTCACAGATTTTAGGAGTTTTAACTGTGACTTCATCGCCATAAAACCACAAACTGAAAGTCAGTAACCCATGAATGTGAACATCTGTGTGTGTCTTCAGGTTGTGTGTGTGGACCATCAGCGTTCCTCCAGGTCACGGTGTCCTCCTGGAGTTTGATCGTTTCCATCTGGAGAACGACTCTCACTGTCGCTACGATCGACTCGTCGTTTCAGCCGGGATCAGCAGGCCTGTCGGTGAGTTTCAGTCACCTGGAAACATTCATGAGCATAATTTACGTATTGTCCAGCTCCGGTTCTGGCACGACATCGGCTCCGCTCCCCTGTAGACCTTCATCGTCTTTTCAATTTATTTATTTTTTTACAGGTATTTTCTGCGGACATTTCCTCCCCGGCTCGGTGCTCCTAAATAATTCCCAGAATGCGACGCTCGTCTTCTCCTCTGACATTAACCGAGCGGAGAGCGGCTTCGTCGTCAGGCATCGTGCTGTCCGGGGACACATCGATCCTGGTGGAGAAACGCAACATACGACACAAACACACAGAATACTGCACAGTACACAGCCACATATGTGTAGCGCTGAAGTACATGTACACACAGTACTGCAGCAGTTCATCTGCGGTAGTTGCCCCATAATTTGTATGTTGATTGTGGATCTCCTAGCAACCTGGGAGTTGTCCCATGACAATAATGACACACACACACACACACACAGCTGTTAATAATGGGTCCTTTGTTTTCAGTGTGCAGATGAGTGTGTATTTGTGTTAAGTGTAGTAAACGTTGGTGTGTTTGTGTGTAATCAGGATGCAGTAGTGTCGTTCTAGTCGAGGATCAGACTGCTGTCCACAGCCCAAATTATCCACAGCTCTACGGCAATGACTGTGTCCTCCGCTGGGTTGTCTACGCTCCACGGGGTCACGTTGTTAAGGTGATAAACAAAATCCTCTCCTTTACAAACTCTTCAGTAAGAGCGCAGCTTTTCGTCACAAACTCACGAGTAATTCGTCTAATTTCAGCTCGACTTCGCTGATTTTGATCTGGAGGAGTCCGACAGATGTTTGTACGATTCCCTCACTGTCCTCGGAGACGTTGAAGGAACAGAGGAGATCGGTAGGGTGGATGAATGATGAATCTTTTTGTTTATGTTTGTATCACTACAGTGCTTGGTGCTTCTCTTCCCTATTTACACTGTTATCCTCTCTCATGGCTTTTTGTATCGCTTCTATGCAGACGACACACAGCTCTATCTGTTATTTCGACCTCGGTCTCTGCACAGATCTCTGAAGGCCTCTCAGACATATCCACAAGGATGAAGGCTCACCACCTTCAGCCAAACTCTACTATACACCATAACATCAACATCAGCACTGACTCCCTATGTCTCGCCCCTACCAGGGTAGCGTCCTGATGACTAACTAACCTTCTCTGATCACGTTGCCTCCTCGGTTGCCCGGTTGTGTCGCTTCGCACCTCACAACTTACGGAAAATCAGGCCTTACTGCTTTTCCTTCACTCTGCGGTCCAACTCATCTCAAACCATCTCAACTCTGCTTAGTTCGGGTGATTGTGGAGGTCAGGTGAACTCCATCACTCTTCTTCTTGGTGAAATAGTCCTTACAGGGCCTGGAGGTGTGTTTTGGGTCATGATGGTTTCACTAATCTCAAACCAGATAGAATGGCATGTTGATGAAAAATGCTCTGGTAGCCAAGTGCGCCTCATCCCACCTCCTCCTCCATACTTCAGGGTGGGAACCACACATGTAGAAACCATCCGTTCACCTTCTATACAGTCTCACAAAGACACAGCGGTTTTAACCAAAACTCTCAAATTTGGCTTTATCAGACCAAAGTCCAGGTTTCCATTGATCTAATGTCCATTCTTTGTGTTTCTTGGTCTTCTCCTTCTTCTTCTTCTTGGTCTTCCTCAGTCGTGGTTTCTTCGCAGTAATTCGACCATGAAGGTCATGATTCAAATGTGTCTGCTACTTGAACTCTGTGAAACATTTCTGCCAGCTCTAATCGTAAAAATTTTCATAGTGTTTGAAGACACATTCAAAGTTCTCGACAGACCTTTAAATCTTAAATGAAACACTTTGTTCTCCTGGTACTGTAAACCTTCTCTCTGTCTTTGCTGCATTATGATCATATTCAAATACAATGTAACGTACCCACAATCATTTATTTTGTCATGTCTTGTGTAGCGGTGCTGTGTGGTCGCAGCGTTCCTCCACCCGTCCTGTCCTACAACAGCGTCATGGTGCTTCGGTTCACGTCAGACAGCAGCATCACACATCGAGGCTTCAGTGCTACGCTCACCTTCATCAGCCGTACAGGTAATCCCAGCTGACATCAGCTAACAGCAGCTAACAGAGGTTTAAATACTTCAATATTTATTTTCTCTGCAGACCTCCACGATCCGAACACAACAGATGTGAAGAGTCGAAGAGACGGCATGCGAGACCATCAGGATGATTGGACCTCATACGGTTGGTGGCTTGTTCATCTTCTTCTCTTCGGCCTCTTTTACATTCGAATGAGTTAAAACTTATTCAGAGAGAGGCCGGTGACGAGAATCCCAGTAAATTGTTACGTAAGTGAAAGAGAGTGAATGAATGAGTAACTCACCTTGAGTCCTCGAGTACTTACGCAAGGCACTTGACGGTTCAGCTGCTGCTTTTGGAGCCGTGGCGGTCAACGGTGGAGGTGGATCGGTGCTTAACAGCTCCGAGTGTCAGGTCTGTGAGTGAAGGTTACATTAAAGAACGGGCACGTGGCGGATCAGGATCACGTCAGGAAATGTAGAGGAGAGGCGACTCTCCACTGGTAGTGTCATGGCATTTAGAAAGGGAATGCGATATTTAACACTGGAGTTGTAACTGAGACATGAGAGGCCAAATGACACACTCGCTCCTGCACAACCCCCCAAAATAAATAAGTTTCACCTCCAGTGTCAGAGTATTTTCACCACGTTGTTACTGTTTTCTCTCATCTATCTTTTTCTGAGTAATAAACTCCCCCAAAACCAAATATTGAAGTGCGAGCTGCGCCAGAAATAAGACAGAAGTCTGTTTCTCCATGAGGGGTAAAAAATCTCACTTCTGTCACACGTTGTAGAGTTGTGAAGTTTTATTGTTAGCTCCGTGAATAGTTATTTTTAAATGTGTAAAAGGGGAATATAAATATTTTAATTAGTGTTTAACCAGCTGAAAATAAGAATAGTTATGGGTTTCTTACCTGAGAACGAGACTTCAGATCCTCCAACATGTTTCAACACTACACTGTAAGAGACTTCAGATCCTCCAACATGTTTCAACACTACACTGTAAAAAAAAAAGTAGAATTTACGGTGAAAAACCGTCAAACCATGACAGTAAAAGGCCAAAAAATGTGACTGTTTTTTGGGCCAAACAACATCTGGGAGCCCAAACTAGCCATTTATAACGGCCTGTCAATCAAAGCGTCCACGCTCTTAACCCTGCATAACTTTAAGCCTTAATATAATGTGAACAGGTGAGTTGTATATAAATTCACCCTCAGTACAGTTGTCATGAACGGGGAAATTAGCTACAGAGACCAAAACTGTTTTTTGTACCAGGCTGTAAACATGTTTATTTCTGCTGTGAAGTTTTGAACATGGGGACTTATGGAGACTGACTCCCTTCTGGAGCCAGCATCAAGTGGACGTTAGAGGAACTGCAGCAGTAGCCTCTTGTTTTTTCCCCCCCAAAATCATCAAATGTTCAAATTTTAAGATGTGAATACGCTCCCCAAAATGACTTTTCATCGTCCTGCGTTCAGGAATATCAGCGTCTATGTTTGACGTTCATCCACGGCCTCGACAAAACAAACAACCAACACGTCAGCTGATCATTCGGAACAGAGTTTTCCCTGTTCACTTCCTGTGCTGTGTGTTCAGGGCGTTTCTGTTCGTCTTCCACAGAGACAAAGTCCCGCAACAGGCCGTAGGTGATGACAACAGGACCTGGGGAACAGGTCGATGCAGGTGTGTGTGTTTCAGAGGCGGGGTCCTCCAGGGTTCATCCTCAGCACACCAGTTTCCTCTGGGACTGTGCTGCTGCTTTTCTGTACCTTCTGTGTCTCACTCTTCTTCATAAACTCAGTATCTGAAGCCGCCAACGCCATGTTGGATGTACTGCCTCTTCCACCTCCCGGCTAATTTAAATATGGGCAAAGATCATCGAAGGACTTAAGGTGGACTGAATGACGCCTGGTTGCTCAAACAAGGCATCTGTAGCAGAACCCACCTGTCAATCAAAACTTCCACGCTCTTAATCCTGCATAACTTTAAGCCTTAATATAATCTGAACAGAGACCAAAACTGTTTTTTGTACCAGGCTGTAAACATGTTTATTTCTGCTGTGAAGTTCAGAGGTCACCGCTTGGTCCAAACCAACTCTGTCTCCTTCAGCCTTCGGTCCACCAGATTCTAGAAGATGAAGTAGAACTTCTTCATGTTCTATTAGATTCGTCCTGAATCGTTTGTCGGTGAGGCTCGAAGGTTCTCTGAAGGTTAATATTTTGATAGAGATGAATTAGAGTGAAATAATTTCTTGTTTGGGGGAAACACATGAGCCGTGTGGTCAAAACACTGTTCCTGTATCATGTGATGTTCATCTCTGTCTGGTCCAATGTGTGTTGTGTTCACAGGCACTCAGACAAGCTGGTAAAACACAGAACTATTGGTCCAGAGGCCTTTTTTTTTTTTTTTGCTGCTAGAGGTGCTAAAAACTGCAGTTCCTCTAACGTCCACTTGAAGCTGGCTCCAGAAGTGAGTCAGTCTCCATAAGTCCCCATGTTAAAAACTTCACAGCAGAAATAAACATGTTTACAGCCTGGTACAAAAAACAGTTTTGGTCTCTGTAGCTAATTTTATTTTTTATACAACTCACCTGGCATCAGATCCGTTGATGATCCATGACTTTGACGGGTTTTGCTTAGATTAACCCAGGAGGTTGTAGAGTCAGGACAGCCGACATGGAGACAACCAGAGCTGCATATTTTGAGCTTTATTCTGTCGTTGCTTTGGACTGCAGGAGGTTGTAGAGCACAAATTGTGGATCATGTAAAAAAACGGGCCAGCAGCTTCCAGACTAGAACAAAAACAAGGCCGGAAACATTCTGGCCTTTGGTTTGTGTTCAAGATTGTTTGAATTACTCAAATACTTCTGAGACATCTGAAGAAAGAAAACCCCCAATAATTAAACATCTAACAGCACCACACATGTATCTTTCAAACACTTAACGCTGTCCTCCCTCCCGGTTTTGGAGCCACTGCCCTTGAACATGAATCTGTGAACCCTGATGATGATGATTAAAGTGTATTTCTTTACACTCACAACACAGAACATGAAGTTGTTTATGATATAAACATTCATTTTGCCACAGGAAGTTACCTTTCATGTTTTATAACTAAAAAAACTACAAAAAGGGAGCTGTCATCTGAAGGTGCAGGGCGCCATCTAGTGCGAATTCACGAGCAGCACTCGGAGAAGAAGAGATGAGTTCAAATGGGTCTCAGCTGTTGTTCATGTCGCGTGACGTCTGCAGGAGAAGCATCTTGCATGTCATTTACGTGACCGCCGTCAGCTCCGCTGCAGCAGCCGGAAGTCAGTGCCTTGCTCAGAGGCTCTTTTACAGTAAGAGAGGAGAGAAGTGGTGAAACAAAACTAAAGACCTCTCTGTGCTTTTATTGTAAGCGAGCCGGCCAGTATCACAAAATGAGCTCAACTGGATGAATTTAGATATTTAAATATAGATTTAATTTAAAGCAGCATCACGTAGTAGTTGTATTTTTGAGTATTAATCCCACTGTGGTAAATATGGACAGCTGTACTCGAGTATTTGTTCTGATTACATTACTAGTTTACTGTTCATTAGAAAACTGTAAATCACACATACGGACATAAAATATGATCCAGTTTCACCAGAATCAGTCAAAAAGTTGGTGCTGTGTGACTTATAACAGTATAAAACAGGTTGTAAGAGACGTTTGAATATTTATATTGAATATTTCGACACATCATAACCTCCCACCTCATGTTTGGGTTGTGCTTCATCCTGTCTGGGCTTATTTTCAGATAATGACTGGCTTCTTTGAAGCATTCCTGTCATGCTTCTACCATAATCCTGTTTTTCTGTGAACCTAGATGAAGCGGACACAGCTGTGCAGCGGTCCAGCACCAGAACTTTGTCCTCTCAGGGTGACCCGAAGAGCTCAAAGGATCTCGGCCTGGATATGAACACGAGCTCGGATGATGAAGACTACTACAGCGGAGGATCCTCAGGGAGTGGGAAGTAAAACCGGTGGGAAGAAGAAGAAGAGAAGGCCTCCAGGCTGAAATACTTTGACTTTTGGATGCACAGAATTCAAATTGAGTTTGATAAAACAAGAAGAAGTTTGAAATAAATCCACTTGTTGACAGATTTTCTGGTCTGTGTCTTGTTCAAAGCACCAACATTAAGAGATGAAGTGATCCTGAGCGGGGAAATTAGCTACAGAGACCAAAACAGTTTTTTGTACCAGGCTGTAAACATGTTTATTTCTGCTGTGAAGTTTTTAACATGGGGACTTATGGAGACTGACTCACTTCTGGAGCCAGCCTCAAGTGGACGACAAGAGGAACTGCAGTTTTTTGGCTTCACTTCACAGACACAGAGGTCGGTATCAAACAAATAAAATAAACACTTACAAACGTCTGTAAATCCGCGTATAATAAACTATAATGTGTTTTATATCATTTATTAAAAGTTTGTTTACTTCTTTTTAGGTTTTATAACTTTGTCCTCATGTTAAAGTTGTTCGTTAACTCGAAGACAGACTTCTCTATCGTGTATTATATCGAAATAAATAAAATGTTTCGTGCAGTATGATCTTAAACTCGGGATTATAGCTTTAAAAATGTAAAATAAAAGTACTCCTTTACGTCTCTTCTGTCACTTCTTGTTGTATAATGTGCTTTCTCTCCTCCCCTCCCTCGGTGGTGTGATCTCATGGCTCGGCTCCTCGCTGCCTGAACACCACCTCTGTACCACATAGTGTCATGATGAGATCTGACTTCCTATTGGTGCTTTGCACCGTATGTCACCTTTCCCCCAGTGGGAAGCCACGCCCCCTTCAGAGGCCCTTCATATGTGTGTGTGTGTGTAGGTGTGTGAAGAGGTTGGACAGTGGACTCTGCTCTCTCTCCAGCTGTCAGAGGAACTATGGATCAGAACATGGTGAGAGAACTCTCTAACTCTTTAATCATGCACGTATGTGCACATGCTTCGTTTAGTCTCCGCTCTGTACGGGATCTTTGTCTTGCAGATGATCCCGGTGGTGGTGGCTGTTGCTGTGGTGGTCGTGTCCGTGCTGTTCTTCCTGCAGAAGAAGAAGCTTCCAGTCACTCTGCAGGACTCTTCGGTCAAATATCCTCTCCCCCTCATAGAGAAACAGGTAAGACAAACAGAACCAGGACTGTAACCTGCAGACACGTTTACATTTAAACCTGATTGTGACTCAACTGTGAGCGAACACTGCGGCGTCTAGTTTCTGTTTCACTGAACTGAAACTCTGAAGTTTATATGAAGCATGCCGCCCACATAGATTCATGTTTTAAGCATTTAAAGCTTGGCTGCTGAACCCACTTTTCCAGCTCCGGTTCTGGCATGACACCAGCTCTAAACCTCTTCCCGTTGGTCCAAAATACCTTTTTATCTGTTACACCCTGAAATACACTCAGGTTCTTCTTTTTTAGAGATTTGAATGCAAAGTTTTCCAAATATTTACGCTACAAATACAAACACACACACACAAAAGGCCCTACAGACATGCAAATGATGGTGGAGTGATGCGGTGTCCACCCTCCATACTCTGGTCTAAGCTGGACTTGAACCAGCCACCTTCTGGTTCCCAAAGTCCATTTGGACTGAGCTGCTGCTGCTGCTGCTGCAGTAAAGGGTTTAAACACACTTCCTTGCTTACCTCTAGTGGTAACTCTTCTATCAAATATACTGCATGAAACCACCCGGGCTCACACTGAAGGACCTTCAAGCAAATAGCTCTGGCATTGAATGTGTTTTTTCTAACGTGTGTGTGTGTGTGTGTCCTTGTACAGGAAATCAGCCATGACACAAAGAAGTTTCGGTTTGGTCTTCCATCTGCGGGTCACATCCTTGGACTGCCAATAGGTACTGAAACACTCTCAGATAAAATTCTGCACAACTTACAAAGATTTTTTCAGCCGATTCTTTCAAACGTTTCATGAAATATCTTTAAACATTTACACACTCATGTCTGAGCAGCAATACTTTGTACATCTCAGGTCTCAAGTTCATGTTGGCCCATTTTGAGATATGTTAACAAATACGAATACAAGATGGTATTAGTCTTTAGATCGTTAGGTCTTCAGGTTTTTAGATCTTTGGGTCTTTAGGTTTTTAGATCTTTAGGTCTTTAGGTCTTCAGGTCTTTACATTTTCAGGTCTTCAAGTATTCAGGTTTTTATATCTTTGGGTCTTCAGGTTTTTAGATCCTTGGGTCTTTATGTTTTTAGATCTTTAGGTCTTCAGGTTTTTAGATCTTTGGGTCTTTAGGTCTTCAGGTCTTTACATTTTCAGGTCTTTAGGTCTTCAGGTCTTCAGGTTTTCAGGTTTTTAGATCTTTGGGTCTTTAGATCTTCAGGTTCTCGGTTTGGACTTACTGTATCTGAGTTGTTTTGAGTTAATCCTGCAGGTAATCAAGGTGTCCATTAATGTCTCCGTGTTCTTCTTATTTCCTCACCTCACCTCACCCATCCTCCCTGCTCGTCCTGCCCTCAGGTCAGCATGTGTACCTGTCCGCCAAGGTGAACGGCAGTCTGGTGGTCAGAGCTTACACTCCAGTGTCCAGTGATGAGGACCAGGGATATGTGGACCTGGTGGTCAAGGTAAATAACATTATAGACATTTTTGACATCTTCGTTAGCAGATGAGGTGATCCAGACGATCCTATCATGAAATGAAAGACTAAAGTTGTTGTGTCTCTTTTTGTATCTTCTCCAGGTGTACTACAAGAACATCCACCCCTCGTTCCCAGATGGAGGGAAGATGTCTCAGTACCTGGATAACATGGCTATAGGAGATGCCATTGACTTCAGAGGACCCAACGGACTGCTGGTGTATAAGGGGAATGGTATGATGTGTTTGTGTCTGTCACCACTAGATGTCTCTGTTGTACAAAGACAAACACTAACTGAGACTCTCCCGATCAGGTCAGTTTTCCATCCGACCGGACAAGAAGTCGGAGCCCAAAGTTCGGAGATTTAAGCACGTTGGAATGATCGCCGGTGGAACAGGTTAATTTATAATCCCTCTACTGTGCACCTGAACGCATCACAGAGGCTGAAATCTTCTTTTTCTACATCACTGTTAAAGTTCTGCAACTCTTTTATGGCTTTTCTCTCTTTTAAATGACACCCAACGCTGCAATCATGATGATTCTTTGCAGCCTCCCTAATAAAAAATATAATGTTTCAGTTTTTGAGAAAGTTGAGAGACGTTACCGTTCATATGATCACCCTGAAACATCCTCTGAGACCAACTTTAATGCCTTTTTCCATCTCAGGTATCACTCCGATGCTGCAGTTAATCCGCAGCATCACCGCAGACCCGACTGACAACACCAAGTGCTCCCTCATATTCGCCAACCAGGTCAGCTTTGTAAATTGTTTTGGGAAATCTCTTCTTGTAATACTGTACGGCACATAAAAGGAAGAATTCTCTGGAGAAATTAAATCTCTTCTTTCACTTCTCAGACTGAGAAAGATATCCTGCTGAGGGAGGAGCTGGAGGAGGTGAAGAGGAACCACCCTGACAAAGTTAAAGTTTGGTTCACGCTGGACAAACCTCCGCAGGGTGAGGCTGCATTTCTTCAACTATTTAAATATACAATACTACTCCAACAGTATTTATAACTGATCAACAACTAGCGGCAACTTTTCTAACAGACAAACATCAACCAGGTCTCCAGCAGCAGCTGATATCACTGAGCCCAGCTCGGCGTCTGTCTTTCAGCCTTTTATTTCACCAAGCTCTCACCAACCACTAAAAGTCAGTCCCACATTTACTCTTGTCCGGCGGCACTCTCTACTATTGTCTCTAGTCCTTCGTCAATGTCCTCTTCGCTCTCTTCTCCTCTGCCATTATGTCCGTAGAGGCTGCTGAGCCTGGTTGTCCGGCTCTGGTCTAGTCCAAAGATAAGTTTTTTTATAGCTTAGCGTATTGCTCAGCTCCAATTCTGGCATGACACCTTTTCCTGGTGGTCCAAAACGCCTGTGGTACAAACATTAACACTCCCCTAGTGCTCTGAGCTAACAGCAGCTAACAAACTGAGCTAACATGAACTAACAGCAGCTAACAAACTGAGCTAACATGAGCTAACAGCAGCTAACAGACTGAGCTAACAAACTGAGCTAACAGGCTGAGCTAACAGCAGCTAACAAACTGAGCTAACAGACTGAGCTAACAGCAGCTAACAAACTGAGCTAACAGACTGAGCTAACAGCAGCTAACAAACTGAGCTAACATGAACTAACAGCAGCTAACAAACTGAGCTAACAGACTGAGTTAACAGCAGCTAACAAACTGAGCTAACATGAGCTAACAGCAGCTAACAAACTGAGCTAACATGAGCAACAGCAGCTAACAGACTGAGCTAACAAACTGAGCTAACAGACTGAGCTAACAGCAGCTAACAGATTGAGCTAACATGAGCTAGCAGCAGCTAACAGACTGAGCTAATATGAGCTAACAGCAGATAACAGACCTGAGCTAACAGACTGAGCTAACAGCAGCTAACAGACTGAGCTAAACATGAAGCTAACAGGCAGCTAACAAACTGAGCTAACATGAGCTAACAGCAGCTAACAGACTGAGCTAACATGATCTAACAGCAGCTACAGCTGTCACAGTTTACTTCACTGTCCATCATAAACTCTGTAAATCACAGAGAGTTGAGGCGGAGCAGCCGAGGACATCAGAGGGAAAACCAGAAAACATTTCCTCCAAAAAGTTCCACGTTGTTGCTTTAAATCATTTCAATTAAGAGCGATGTGTGTGATCTGTGGGAAACATTTTCCACGACTAGTTTTTTATCATGTTACCATAAAGACACGGGCACAGTGCCAGGCATATGAAGCTGAATAAATCGCAAATCTCTTAAAGTCTGAAAGCCCGGTTCTTTTAGATTCACCGCTGAATATCAGAGTGGAAAACCAAACAAAGCCTCCTCAGGGAAGGAAAATCCCTGCAGCTGAGGAGAGAGATAGTTCCAACAAGGTGTTAGAGTAGCTTAGCAAAAAAAAAAAAATCTCATGTCTCCTTTGCATAATCCTTAAAAGCAGCAGAAATTAATGCATAATATTGTTACATAATCTCCGCCGTGAAGGCCTCGCCTGTCATTAGAGAGTGAAACACATCAGCCTTTGATCATTATTCACAGAAGAGGTGCTCTTCGTTAGCAGCGTCATTATTGGCCGCCTCGGAGGGAGAGATGATTTTCTGTGGTGAAAGCTGAACAACGTCTTCGTGTTTCATTTGTTTTAAATTCATTTTGTCTTTACAACAAGAAATCCTGTATTTGGTTTTCCTTCACCAGCATGCATCGCTCTGCTGACACACAGGGATGAAAAATGATAGAAACAGGCAGTAAAGAGGGTAAAATAACAGACTTAAGGCTGGTTTCTCTGGTGACGGAGCCATAGATTGGATAGTTAGTCATAGATGTTTCTGTCATGTACATTCCCCCCACCAGGCGGAGGAAGCTCATTTCAGCTGCTTGTATCCACGATCTCATTCATTCAGTCACTACCCAAAGCCATGACCAAGGTGAGGGTTGGAACGTAGATGGACTGACGGTCCGGTACAGCGTCCAAACCAACCGCCGGTCCATCTCACGCTCCATTTCCCATCACTGAAACAACAAGACCCCGAGATACTTGAACTCCTTCCTTGGGGCTCGTTGTCATTAGTCAGGGCGCCATGTGTGTGCAATTTTAGCACTGTTGCTTCAACAGCAAGAAGGTTGGAACCTGATTGGTGACTTGTGGCCCTAAGGTGCGAATGTGATGAACTTGCTTGGATGTTCAACCAAAATGTAAATTGTTCAAAATATCTCTGAAGTAGGTTTCGTCTTTCTCTTTCTCTCTCTCTCTCTCTTCTCCTAAAATTGGAGCTACAGTTCAGGGTTCGTGACTCAAGACATGATCAAGGACCACCTCCCCGCTCCGTCCACCGACGTCCTCGTTGTCCTGTGCGGCCCTCCGCCGATGATCCAGTACGCCTGCCTGCCGAATCTGGACAAGCTGGGACACAAAACAGAAAACATTTTTGCATACTAGTGTTCTGATAATGACAAAACTGTAATAATTCAATCACTAAACCACCAATCACCACTGACGATCTTCTCCATCGACAAACACAGTACCCGGTAACAGGCTATGAAAAACTCTGTGTGTACTTTAACGTGCAGTATGTCATCCAACATTTCATACAAGTCAACAGTGAATCTTGTTTTTTCAGACCAAAAGGGATTTTTTTTGTGAAAATAAAGAAGTAAAAACAGTGTTGACTCATACTCTTATGTCAAAGCATGAATGTATCATAGTCATTTTATGGACTGTACAAAAACTGACTCACTCTGTAGTCCGGGACCTGTGCCCACTAGAGTTGGAGATGGGGCCCCATCATTCACATGAAGCCAAAAGTTTTTGATTTCTGGCAAGTGGCAACTTCTGTGGTGTGTGAAGAGTGAAGCCAAAAAGCTGCAGTTCCTCTAACGCCCACTTGAGGCTGGCTCCAGGTAGCAGTCCCCATAATCCCATGTTAGAAATAAGCAATAAACATGTTTACAGCCTGGTACAAAAAAACGTTTTGGTCTCTGTAGCTATTTCCCCTTCATGACAACTGTACTGAGGGTGAATTTATAACAACTCACCTGTTCACATTAATTAAGGCTTAAAGTTATGCAGGATTAAGAGCGTGGACGCTTTGATTGACAGGTGGGTGTCGCTACAATGGCTTGTTTGAGCAACCAGCATCATTTAGCCCACCTGCGCTCGTATGGGACAGCAGGACTACCAGGATGGCGGCAACCAGACCCACCTCACTGAACTTCACAACAGGGATGCACGATATTATTCAAACCGATAAATATCGGGATATGGGGAGAAATTACGTCATTTTTTATCGACCCGATAGGTTCATTTTCTATAATTAATAATTGGAGAAATTGTTTGCAGGCCGAGTAGCCCCAAAAACTATCGCCCTTATTGGCTCTGCCAGACTAATAATGAACATGTCTTCACCAGTGTGGTCGTTTTGGGTTGAAATAATGATTATCGGTTATCGATAGAAGAGATTTTTCATATCGTGCATCACTACTCACAATGGCTCTTCAGAAACTGTGGGTGGTTTCATCCATTCTTTACAGGCATGCAGGAGAAAGGTATTGTTGATTGTTATTTCAGGTAATTATGCACTGATGGAGCGCTAAATGTGACACACTGGGACCTTTAATAGCAGTACAAGTTGAAATATATCACATCTGAAGAAATAGATAAATTATATATAAGATGTATTACAAATGGGTTATTTATAGTGTTTTATTAATGAAATTGGGGAAATAGCATAATTCTTTTTGTTTAAGCTAACCCCCCGATAAGTTAAAGACACATCCAGTGTTTAGGTTTAACGAGTGACCGTGTTAAATGGTGACCGTTAGCTGAATACGTCTGTGGTTGTCATAGGTACGACACGTTGCTGTCTTTGCGAATGCCTTTCTCACTAACGTTACAGTGTCAGAACAAAAAAAAAACATACCTGATTCATTTTGGTGTTTCGTTTTAGCTACGTTATAACTTTCTTGTTTTAACATCTGTCGTTGGCAGAACCCAAGCCTGGCCCCGTCCTGCCGACTAAT